>NC_042617.1:315319482-315462813 GCF_901001135.1 Rhinatrema bivittatum
ACGTCCGATGGTCTCCTGGAAAGGTATGTGTACCACGAGCAAGGGTGTGCAGCAGATGCTAAGAGGATGCGCTAGACTAGAACAGGAAGCTCCGGAGACCTCAGGGAGGTCAACAGTTCAGGGAGGTCCTCTGGGCTGGACAGGCAGCGCCTGTAGGTCTAGCTAAGTAGAAGCCATGGTTGTATTCCAGGCAGGTAGGCCCAATGGTAACAGGAGGCCAGAAGAGAGTGTCCAAGCAAGTGCAAGGGTCAATGGCAGAGTATAGGTCCAAGGAAGGTCAAGGGTCAAAACCAGAATCAGTCTGAGCATAGTCAAGGCAAGTGAGGATCGGTTCCAGGCAGCAGACAGTAGAATGGTCAGGCAGGCAGTGGTCAGTTCTAGGCGGCAGGCAGTAGAATGGTCAGGTAGGCTGTGGTCAATTCCAGGTGGCAGGCAGTAGAATGGTCAGTCAGGGAAAGGTCAGTACCAAGAGTCAGTCCAGAAAGGTACTAACTGGGAAGGATACAAGAACACATGGAGAAGTTGGAATTGGAGATGCTGGAATAGGAGACTCTGGAACAGGAGACACTGGAACACCAAGGCAAACTCACTACACCAACAGTGTCGACCCGATTGCCAAGGGGAGGCTCTGGGAGAAGAGCCTCGCCTTATATACCAGGGCTATGTGATGTCATCTTCGGGCGCCGCAGACTGAGTTCCTGTGCTGGGCCCTTTAAAGGGAAGCACGGCCCACGCGTGCACGCCATGGAGGACGCCGAGCCCCGGCGTGAGGAGTGCTGAGAGCTGGAAGGCCCCGAAGGACCTGGGATGCCTGTGAGCACCGCAGGCAATGGTAGCTAGCCGCAGATGCCAAAGAGGAGGGAGGCGGAGCTGGTGGACGGAAGCGCGAGGTGAGCGGAGCCGGCCGCAATGTGGACACAGCCGGAATGCGCAACAGATACACCTTATTCCTAGAAACCTTTGTTTTCAGTGTTTCTTTTATTTTGCCTGGAATTTCAATGTTTTAAACACAAAGAAATCAGTGGGAAATATCTTTATTATACAACACAGGAGCAAAATCAGTGCAAAAGTCAGTTTTCCATTGATTTCTTTGTGTTTCAACATTGAAATCCCCATGTAACATAAAATAAAAGCTGAAAATGAATTTCCCTGCTTATTAGGGATGTGCATTCATTCAGGACAAATTAGGCAATTTCATTGAAATTGCCTAATTTGTCCTGGTTGGGGACCCCGAAACCCAAACATTTTCCCGAAATTTCAGGAAAAATGTATTTTCGGGTTAGTGCACACTAAGGGCGAGTTAGTAAAAATGTTAGCATGCACTAATGGGGAGTTAGTGTGCACTAACCCAAAATTCGGGTTCCCCCAAATTTCAAAGTCCTGAACTGCGGGAAATACAATATTTCCCATGGTGGGCTAAAAACATCACTGCTACTTTTACCCTGCAATTAATTAAGTTGACTTAGAAAATAGCCACTACTATTACTAGCACTGTAGCATGGGATAGACTTAGTTTTTGGGTACTTATGGCCTGGATTTGCCATTTTTGGAATCAGGATGCTGGGCTTGATGGACCCTTGGTCTGACCCCGTATGGCATGTTCTTATCTCCCATGGGTTATCCTTTTACTGTGTCTCTGAGATGCCTATAATGTCTACATTATTGTTATAGTGCCAGACATTCTAACTCACCAATCCAACTATTCAGACTTGCATACAGACATTTGTATGTTTTCTAATTTATATTTCTAGTACTATTTGTATTCACAAACTGCTTATTAGTAGATGATACATTTTAGAGGTATTCATATCTGTGTACTCTTTATTTACATCCATCTCATCTACTTTAGCGTTAAGCACAACTGACCTGTTCTGCAAGTATCCTTGGAGGATACCACCCTCCAAACAATGAGCATCTGAGCAATTGTTGGCTTTACCCCATAGTCTAGTTTAAAAATTGATCTTTTCCATCAGAACAGGCTCCCCATTTCCTAACAAATCTAAAGGCCTATTCATAAGAACATAAGAATTTGCCATGCTGGGTCCATCAAGCCCAGCATCCTGTTTCCAACAGAGGCCAAACCAGGCCACAAGAACCTGGCAATTACCCAAACACTAAGAAACGCTGTACCATCATCTCATTCATGCATTGAGACTCCACAGCTCAGCCTACCTCTGGGTTCCTCCATGTAGGACGGGAAGCCTTTCTGAGAATGTGTAAACACCACCCTTGTTAAATGAAAACTTGTTGAAGTTGAGGCATGATGTTAAGAATGTAGTCGTTACAACAGCAAGTAATCTGATGATACCCAAACAAGGTATACCATTTAATATGCACTGCCTCTTTATACCCAGTAACAAATAACTTTTTTACCATATAAAGATGGCAGGGATAACAAACCATAAAAATCTCATAAATAAACCATCAAATACATTTTATTTTTATATCTTGTTTTAAGATGTCTTTTCTTTCTTATTCATTATCTAACACTAGGTAAACATATTGGGGCAGATTTTCAAAGGGTTTATGCGTGTAACCCCCGAAAAGCTTCCCCTGCATGCGCCAGGCCTATCTTGCATAGGCTCGGTGGTGCGCGCAAGCCCCGGGACGCGCGTATGTCCCAGGGCTTCGAAAAGGGGCAGGAAGGGCGTGGGTCCAGGGGCGGGTCTGGGGGACAGGGGGCGGTCTGGGGACAGGCCCTGGGGCATGGTGGTGGGCCGGGATGGTCCTGAGTCCTCCAGCACAGCAGCCTGTGATGGGGGATGGCGCACCAGCGCTCACAAGTTACGCCTGCCTCAGGCAGGCATAACTTCTGAAATAAAGGTAGGAGGGGATCTAGCTAGGGCTGGGGGGTGGGTTAGATAAGGAAGGGAGGGGAAGGTGGGGGGAGTGGTAGAAAAGTTCCCTCCGAGGCCACTCTGATTTCGGAACGGAGGCAGCCTGCGTGGCTCGGCGCGCGCAAATTGCACAATTTTGCACCCCCTTGCGCGCACCGACCCTGGATTTTATAACATGTGCGCGGCAGTGCGTGCATGTTATAAAATCGGGCGTAGATTTGTTTGCGTCAGGTTGCGCAAACAAATCTGCACCCGTGTGCAGGTTTTAAAACCTGCCCCATTAAACTCATATATATAATCATTAACTCTTGATTTGTTTCTTTTTTTAAACTATAACAGAAAAACAACTAAATACTAATGAGCTATCAAAACTTTATCAAAGGGTATGGAGCTCCCAGCCATTCAGCAAATCACTCTACAATCCTTTGTTATTTTGTGTTCTGCTTCTCTTTCTTTTCTTAAGAATTCATACTTTGTGCTACATTTGTGTTTTCCAGCATGAAACACAACTCATTAGAAGAATGTTTTCTCACAAGGTAAGTATAATGTTTTTCTCTCTCTTTTCTTTAATTTCCCTTTGCTTTACTTACCTTTTTTTTCCTTTGCTTTCTTTTTCTTTTCTTGCTTGTGTAAATCCTCTGGTGTGCACAGGCCTGGCTAAGAATGTCTATATATGTGTGTATAAACTTATTTGCAGCTATCCTGGAATTCTCTCTTCTCCTATTGCTGGCCAGATCTTCCCTACATCTCTTCTTCTTTTGTTCTTCTAAGAATCTATTTAACCTTCTGACCTATTTTTTACCTAAATAAATCAGAAGCCAAAAGATCTTCATTCAAAAATTGGAAGAAGGATCCAACAGAAGAAAATAGGATAATGCATAAACGTTGGCAAGTTAAATGTAAGACATTGATAAGATAAGCTAAGAGAGAATTTGAAAAGAAGTTGGCCGTAGAGGCAAAAACTCACAGTAAAAACTTTTTAAAATATATCTGAAGCAGAAAGCCTGTGAGGGAGTCAGTTGGACCGTTAGATGATTAAGGGGTTAAAGGGGCACTTAGAGAAGATAAGGCCATCACGGAAAGATTAAATGATTTCTTTGCTTCGGTGTTTAATGAAGAGGATGTTGGGGAGGTACCTGTACTGGAGAAGGTTTTCATGGGTAATGATTCAGATGGACTGAACCAAATCACGGTGAACCTAGAAGATGTGGTAGACCTGATTGATAAACTGAAGAGTAGTAAATCACCTGGACCAGATGGTATACACCCCAGAGTTCTGAAGGAACTAAAAAATGAAATTTCAGACCTATTAGTAAAAAATTGTAACCTATCATTAAAATCATCCATTGTACCTGAAGACTGGAAGATAGCTAATGTAACCCCAATATTTAAAAAGGGCTCCAGGGGCGATCCGGGAAACTACAGAACGGTTAGCCTGACGTCAGTGCCAGGAAAAATAGTGGAAAGTGTTCTAAACATCAAAATCACAGAACATATAGAAAGACATGGTTTAATGGAACAAAGTCAGCATGGCTTTACCCAAGGCAAGTCTTGCCTCACAAATCTGCTTCACTTTTCTGAAGGAGTTAATACATATGTGGATAAAGGTGAACCGGTAGATGTAGTATATTTGGATTTTCAGAAGGCGTTTGACAAAGTTCCTCATGAAGAGGCTTCTAGGAAAAGTAAAAAGTCATGGGATAGGTGGCGATGTCCTTTCGTTGATTGGAACTGGCTAAAAGACAGGAAACAGAGAGTAGGATTAAATGGACATTTTCCTCAGTGAAAGGGAGTGAGTAGTGGAGTGCTTCAGGGATCTGTATTGGGACCCTTACTTTTCAATATATTCATAAATGAATCTGGAAAGAAATACGACGAGTGAGATAATCAAATTTGCAGATGATACAAAATTTTTCAGAGTAGTTAAATCACAAGCAGATTGTATAAATTGCAGGAAGACCTTGTGAGACTGGAAAATTGGACATCCAAATGGCAGATGAAATTTAATGTGGATAAGTGCAAGGTGATGCATATAGGGAAAAATAACCCATGCTATAGTTACACAAATGTTAGATTCCATATTAGGTGCTACAACCCAAGAAAGAGATCTAGGTGTCATAGTGTATAACACATTGAAATCGTCGGTTCAGTGTGCGGCGGCAGTCAAAAAAGCAAACAGAATGTTGGGAATTATTAGAAGAGAATGGTGAATAAAATGGAAAATGCCCTAATTGCCTCTGTATCGCTCCATGCGAGACTACACCATGAATACTGTGTACAATTTTGGTCGCCGCATCTCAAAAAAAGATATAAATTGTGATGGAGAAGTTACAGAGAAGGGCTACCAAAATGATAAGGGGAATGGAACAGCGCCCCTATGAGGAAAGACGAAAGAGGTTAGGACTTTTCAGCTTGGAGAAGAGACAGCTGAGGGGGGATATGATAGAGGTGTTTAAAATCATGAGAGGTCTAGAACGGGTAGATGTGAATTGGTTTTTTACTCTTTCGGATAATAGAAAGACGAGGGGGCACTCCATGAAGTTAGCATGTGGCACATTAAAACTAAATGAGAAAGTTCTTTTTTACTCAACGCACAATTAAACTCTGGAATTCGTTGCCAGAGGATGTGGTTAGTGCAGTTAGTATATCTGTGTTTAAAAAAGGATTGGATAAGTTCTTGGAGGAGAAGTCCATTACTTGCTATTAATTAACGGCGCCAGAACACCGGGTGCCTGCGCACAGGGATGCCACACACCATCACCACCGGCTCCCTGAAATAACTAACAGTGATGAGAAAGACAGAAAGAAAGAAAAAAAAAGGTGAAAGAATCCATCTGGAACTGAGAGGGGAGGGGCGGTGTGTGATCCTCGATTGGGAGACCCGCCCCCTCTGACATCACTGAGGAATGTGACGGACGTTAAGCGGCGCCAGAACACCAGGCGTCGCACGCTGAAGGGGCGCAACAAAGGGGTACCCCCCTTTGTGCATCCCTTCGTGCATCCCATAGTGTTAGCCATTCCCCAAGTTCTTTTATATCCCTTGTTAACAATCCCCATATTAAATGTTTAATGTATTTGACAAAGGGTAACGCATGAGTTCCTGCAAATTTTGTTTAAATGTAAACCGATGTGATATGTAAAATCGAACACAACAAATAAATAAATAAATAAATAAATAAAGTTGACTTAGAAAATAGCCACTGCTATTACTAGCAACGGTAACATGGAATAGACTTAGTTTTTGGGTACTTGCCAGGTTCTTATGGCCTGGATTGGGCACTGTTGGAAACAGGATGCTGGGCTTGATGGACCCTTGGTCTGACCCAGTATGGCATGTTCTTATGTTCTTATGACTCCTTGTAACTGCTTTGGGCTCTTCCGCAAACTAACGGGCCAATACAGTATAGTGCGCTCCGGTGGAGCGCACTGTTAACCCGCATTTGGAAGCGCGTTTTCGACGTGCTAGCTTTACCCCTTATACAGTAAGGGGTAATAGCGAGCCGAAAATGCGCGTCCAACCCCCACGAAACTAATAGCACCCATAAAATGCAAATGCATTTTGATGGCCCTATTAGTTATGCCCGCGCGATTCAGAAAGTAAAATGTGCAGCCAAGCCGCACATTTTACTTTCAGAAATTAGCGCCTACCCAAAGGTAGGCATTAATTTCTCTCGGCACCAGGAAAGTGAAAAGCAGTAAAAAATGCTTTTCTGTACACCCTCCGACTTAATATCACCATGATATTAAGTCGGAGGTCCCAAAAGATACAAATTGTTAAAAATTAAAAAAAATATATTTTAAAATGGACCCGCGGCTCGCAGGTTGAAAACCGGACGCTCAATTTTGCTGGCGTCCGGTTTCTAATCTGTACCTGTGGCTGTCAGCGGGTTTGAGAACCGACGCCGGCAAAATTGAGCGTCGGCTGTCAAACTCGCTGACAGCCGCCACTCCTGTCCAAAAAGAGGCGCTAGGGACACTAGCGTGTCCCTAGCGCCTCTTTTTACTGTGGGTCCTAATTTAAATAAATTTATTTACTGAATCGCACGCACAGGAGAGTGTTTGCCCGCTCTCCTGCTCTCCCGCGATTTTTACTGTATTGGCCTGAATATCAGTTATGTTCCCTAGTATTAGTGTCTTTGACGGCTTATTGTTTCTGTATTATTCTAACTGTGGAAATTAAGAGTAATTAGTAAGTCCTATTTCTTACCTGAGAAAGAACAGTTGACTTTACATTCACTCATTCTTTCGCTATTTCTGAACTGGGTTCTTCTTAAGTTTTCAGTCACTTGAGGGAAGTTATAGCCTTGCTGTAGTCTCTCTTCCTCTCACTCAGTGTTCTATCACTATATATTTTCCGGCGTATAAGACGACTGGGCGTATAAGACGACCCCCCCTTTTTTATACATATTTTTAAGAAAAAAAATAATTTTACACTCAAACAGGAGCAACCCTATCTATGAAAGGCAACACTACAAATACCGTATATCAGGCCCTAAAAACCAATATACCTCTTATTAGGAAACAGAACTAGCAAGCAGCTATAGATCCCCACACATAAATAATTGTAAAACTATACTAATAAGCAGAATAAATGTTTCAAAACAGCTATGAACAGAATAACATCCAACAATTAAAAACTCATAAAAACTATTAAACATTCTCCAAACACCAATAAAATATTTCAAAAAAGCAGACACATCACATAATATTAAATAATTAAAATGGCAGTCAATCAAGAAAAATAAACTTTAAAAGCCACCTTTCCTTACCCCCTCCAGCAGCTCTCCTATTCCTCTTCCTCTTCCTTAGGGCCCATGTCTCTCACACACACACACCATACCAGTCATGCCCCCATGACCAGTTTCTGTCTCTCACACACCAATCATTTCCCAAACAGTCTTTGACACACACACCAGACACCTTCCTGAACAGTTTCTCTCATGCCATACACACACACAGGCTTCCCACTCCCGTGTTCTGCTTACCGTACATATACGGGCTTCTCACTCTCATAATCACTTTCTCTGTCTCACACACACACCAGTCTCTCTCTCATTTCCATGCTCACTCTCCACGTGCACAGGCTTCTCATTCCCTGAATCACATTCTTTCTCTCACATTCACACACACCAGTCTCTTTCTCTCACACACACCGTCACCTTATCAACCAGTCTCTCTCTCATGCACGCGCACACACACACACACAGCCAGCCCTCCCGCTCCCATGCTCTCTCTCACATAATCAGGCTTCTTACTCCCATGCTTTCTCACATACCCAGATTTCTCACTTCCATGCTTTTTCTCTCTCTCACACTCACATACACATCAGTCATCTCTCTGAGCAGTCACTTTCATTGTCTCTCACACACGAGCTCGCTGACCAGTTTCTCTCAATCACACACATGCTCTCAATCAAATGCATTCTCTCACTTACACACAGGCTGGCTGCTTCTCTCTCTCACTTCCACTCCCCCCGAGCACAAATAGTAGCTGCAGCAGCTTCCTCCTCCAGCCCCCGCAGGCCAAGAAAGAAGAAACCCATCGGCCGCGGGAGGCTCATGCTGCTGTCTCCTTTCCCGATTACCAGCTCCTTCGACTGCTCAGGGCCGTTCCTGCTGTCGCTGCTGCAATTTTTTCACGTGGCACGGCTCTTTCTTCCCGCGCATCACTTCCTGTTCCGGTTCAAAGGGGGGGAGGGGGGCGGGAAGAAGAAAAGGGCAGCCGCGGATGCCACAGCTTTTTTTTTTTTTTTTTGCACCGCTGCCGTTCCCGCTGGGCTTGAACGTGCTGATAGCCCAGCGGCAACGGCAGTGCAGTGCGCGGGAAGGAGAAAGCCGTGCCGAATGAAAAAATTGCAGCGGCAATAGCAGGAATGGCCCCGAGCAGTCGAAGGAGCTGGTAATCGGGAAAGGAGACAGCAGCATGAGCCTCCCGCGGCCGATGGGTTTCTTCTTTCTTGGCCTGCGGGGGCTGGAGGAGGAGGCTGCTGCAGCTACTATTTGTGCTCGGGGGGGGGGGGGGGGTGAAAGAGAGAGAGAGAGACAGCCAGCCTGTGTGTAAGTGAGAGAATGCATTTGACTGAGAGCATGTGTGTGTGATTGAGAGAAACTGGTAAGAGAGCAGGTGTGCCCTATAAGACGATACCTGGCGTATAAGACGACCCCCGACTTTTGAGAAGATTTTCTTGGGTTAAAAAATCATCTTATACGCCGGAAAATATGGTATCTTGTTCTAAGGGTTCTGATGGTATTTCCCACTTTCCATTAAAAATTGTTTCGGTGAAAAGGATTTTCTTTTAAGAACCATTTTGCCAGTCTTTTTGATTCAATGGCAGCTCATATATAACAATGGGTTCTTGTCTTCACCTCAGCCTACTGTCATTCAGTGTTCCATGTGCTGGAAAGTCATTCCAAATTATACACTTCACTGAATAAGCTGCCAAATATGCGGGCAGCATTCAATGTAAAGGCCTGAGGATATCGCTCTGCCACAGCACTTCTGCTCCCTTCAACATTAGCCTTCAGTCTCTAAATTCTATAACTGACTCTACCTTTCAAGGGGTGAGATATTACTGCTCTTAATGTTGCCATCTTGAGAAATTGTACCTGGGGCTACTTAATGAAAACCCTAAACATTCTCAAATAATTCCCTTTTGTAAGTGCCTTCATGGCTATTAGCATTAGGGAATTTTTGGTGTTCTTAATACCTCCCTCTCATACTTTTAATTTGTGCTGGGTCCCTACCCAGCACAAGTTAACTGATCCTAGTGATGCTGCCCCCATCCCATCACTCATTGCAGGGGAACCAATTGCTATGACACCATGGTTGGTTATAGCTTTGCTCTGCCATCCTGTTGCCATGGTGGTCCTAAATTTTTTAAGATGCTCATGGATGTTCCATTTAGTTTAGGGGTGTATGGGAGCTATCATTTTCCACATTTCTTAAACTTACAGGGGTTTAAAATTGTTCGTTTGATGTTTTTCTGGGCAGTGAAAATATGTTTCTCATTCAATTAAATGCCTACATGAAATTTGCAAAAACCACTTCCCAGCTTATATCACTGAATTATTTTTTTCAAATTCCTTACTTCCTAATTCCTGAACAATGCCTGGGCAGGGATCCCAAGAATCCCCTTATGTGACCACCACTTGTTTTCCAAGGTTTTTCAGCCGTACTGGACATTTTTTATTGGGTGGCAATGGGGCAACTTCCATTATTTAAGTGAATTTCCTTGGCAGTGAGGTGGGGTTGGTCAGGTAATCAGGGGTTCCCTTACTTGACCATCATCTTTGTTTTATTCAATTTGTACTTAATTTTTAATAACATTGGTAGCCACCCCCTTGGACTCCATGGGTCCTCACTGACATTATCTACTAACATCTCACAGCTGTAGGACTTGAGCAGTGACAGTGATCGCCTTCACAGCTGTTTCTTCTTGACACTTCTTCATAGCCCAACACCGCTGCTCCTCTCACTGTCGGTCTGATATCATTTTGCCTGCTCCAGCCTTTTCTCTTCTGGGAACCACAGCGATCCTCCTCTCTGCCTCTCCTACCTTGCGGCCTGCCACTGGCTTGGCAGATGCCCATACTGCTTTATTTTTTCCAGGCCCTCCTCCACCACTGTCCTGGCGCCTCTCTTCTCAATCACGAATATATTTTCTGCTCACTGCTGGCTTCGGGATGATTATAGGAGGAGGAAGCTGCTGGTAGCAATCATTGCTGCCAGTCAGCTGTTTCCTCCCATGTGGCTTCCTCTCGGTGCTCCCCTCACATTGCAGCTATGACTGGATCAACTTTGGAAGGGCCAGCCTTTGCAATGGGCCAATGCCGCTTATCTCAAAACAGGCTCCTCCTTCAGTGCCTAGCATACACTGCTCAATATAAACTTTTTTAAAAATAAAAAATAAAGTTGCTCTGGTGCCTCTCCCCTTCATGGTCAACAGCTGCCATCTCGATCGAGGCTCTCTGCAGACATTCTGCTGCCCGGCCTCCTCTCTTTGCACACGGGCCCCTCTGCTTCAATCGCGGCTCTCTCTGTGACGTGATGGGTGATCTCAGGGAGGAGGGAAAGAAAAGCTTTGTCAGGGCTCAACACCGCTCTCCTGCTTCAGTCCTTCCCCTCAGAGGGAAGCCACCATATCCTGTTTCGGGCTCAGCCGCAGGAGGCCTGTCTACCTCCTTAGAACTTTCACAGGTTAAATCTCCCTCTGTCCTCTGTCAGCAGCAGCCCCTTCTTGTAGATTTATTGTAGGTCCAGCACCCCAGAGCCTCCTTGCACACTCTGGTCACCAGTGAACTCAGATAAATTATTTATTTTTTTTAATTATGGGTACCCTCTTAACATATGCAACCCTGGAGGTTCTGGATTTCAATTTCCTACCTAGAAGCCTAAATTTAGCCTCCAGAACCTTCCTCCTGCACTTTCCTATGTCATTGGTATCCACGTCTACAATGACAAACAGCTCATCCCCAGCACACTCTAATTTATAATTTAGGTGGTGTGTGAGTTCTGTTATCTTTGCACCAGGCAATCAAGTTTCCAAGCCCATCAGCCACCCATCTATCTACATTCCTAAGGCCTGATTTTATAAACCCCCATGTGCAAAAAACAGGGGTTATGTGTGTTGCTGGGCCTTGCGCGCACAGCGGGCATCTTCAAAAGAGCCCAGACACATGTGTAACCCCTGTTACCCGCCGAAGTGCTGAGCCCAGTTAAAGGGGGTGGTCCGGGGGGCAGGAAGGGGGGGGGGGGGGTGGAGCTGGATGCGTCCGGTACACGGCTCATTTGCCGCTGTACGGGGGAAGGGCATCTATTGGAGCAGTAAACAACAAAATAAAAACATCCACAGGTAGGAGAAAGGGTTGGGTGGGGAGGAGAGGGGAGGAGAGGAGAGGGGGAAAGGAAGTTAGTGCAGGGGGTATGAAACTGGGAAAGCCCACGATGCATTGCAGTGTGAATTTTCACAATTTTACCCCCCCTCCCCCTTGTGCATGCCATGCACACGTGTGCATGTGGATTATAAAATCTGGTGCACATGTGCGCGCAGCCCACCAATTTTATAACATGTGCACTGGCGCCCGCATGTTATAAAATCGGTGCATCCATGTGTGCATGCCGAGAAGAGTGTGCACATGGAAAAATCTACCCATTAATGATCAAGTCAACAACTACAATGGCAGTCCTATCTGTCCCTCCTGGCCAAATGCCCCTGGAGACACATCCTCACTTCATGATGATGATATTACCTGGAGGAAGGTTCTGACTACAAGATCATTTCCTGCCACACCAAGGTGGTAGTCTCCTTCCAGATGACCTTGCACAGGAGCTGCTAGACTGAAATTGTCTATGTCTCTGAAGGTCTCTTCTGTATACCTCTCTTTCTGCCTCAGCTCCTCTAAATCTGCCTCTCTGGCCTCCAGAGATCAGACTCCTTCTTTGAGATTCAGGACTTGTTGCACTGGGTGACACCATACAACCTTTCACCAATAGGTAGATAATTATACATGTTGCACTTTGTGCAAAACACAATAGACCCCATATCACTGTTGGACTTCTGATGCATCTTTATTTTTATTGCTGTGTTAAATCTCTTCTCTGCTCTATTATGCTGACTGTGCTCTCTGCTCCTGTCTCTCCCTTCCTATCACCTGCAGTACTGCGCAGCTGATATAGGGACAGGAGGACAAGAGCAACATTTGGCCACCCCTGCACCACACCATCTGGTAGAACAATCAATTAATTTGTTCTACGAAAGATCAGAATATTCCTTCTGATGCTGAGATTCCCCCCAGAGCCTCTCCAATAGATGCACACTCCTGAACTGATCACTCCATGACTCAATCAATACTGCATTTTCTTATTAGAATATGGTTTCTTTCAACATAAGTTAAAAAGTAGAAAGTGTCTGAGACATTTACCTGGCAGGACAGTTCTGTATAGAAAGGCAAAGTGCTGTTTAAGCCACGGGTGATTGAAGTGGTTGATCCCAAAGTGCCTTTGCACAACAAACATGTACTGAAAGAGAGACCTGCTGGTGTAGCTGCCATAGGCCACTCCTTCATACAGGGTTCCATCAGTTACATCCCTCAGTATGACTAGAGACTTCTCCATGATTGTCAGAACTTGCTTAGTCCAAAAGTAAGCCTCCTGAAGATAACCTGAAAGACAAATAGCAAGGATCAACTAATTCAGAAATGGAACAACCTGACAAAGATATGCTAAATGCATGCAGAATGTATTTCTTTATATTTAGTTATTATTTTCATGTATATAACCTCCCCTCCAATCAGGATCTAGGTGAATTAATAACACACAGTAAAAAGTGCAATCCAGAAACATTAAAAACAATTAATTACACTAACAAAATAAAAACAAAACAATGCAATAATTAAAATCAAAAAAATAAAATTATGAAAATAAAATTAGCAACATAAAAAATACAAAGGAAAAATCTAGATCACCCAACATCTTAAGTTATTTAACAAAATGCTTTAGTAAATAAGTCTTACAAATTTTTAGAAAGCTTAGATAGACTCATCAATTCCAGAACCAATTGCTTCATAAAACTGTTGTTTATTCCTTCCAGGAACTTTATCTCTCTAGTATGTCCTAATGTTACATTTACCCAGTCAATACTGGGGTAATTGAAGTCTCCCATTATTACTGCATTACCAATTTGGTTAGCTTCCTAATTTCTCTTAGCATTTCACTGTCAATCTCACCGACCTGGCCAGGTGGATGTTAATATACTCCTATCACTATACTCTTCCCTAACACACAAGGGATTTCTACCCATAACGATTCAATTGTGCACTTAGTCTCATGCAGGTCATTTATCCTGTTGCACTCTATGTCTCCCGGACATAAAGCACCACCCTGCCTCCCAGATGCTCCTCTCTGTCATTGCGATATAATTTGTACCCTGGTATAGCACTGTCCCCTTGGTTTCCTCCTTCCACATGTCTCTGAGATGCCAATTAAGTCTATGTAATCATTCACTGCTAAACACTCTAATTCTCCCATCTTACTTCTTTTAGCTCAGGTGAGTTTAATTATAGTCATTTGAATTACTTTTATTATTATTGGAACCTTACTGTTGGGATTCCCTAATTCTAATGCATCATTAGTGTCCTTTGAAGATACCTCCCTCCAAACCATGCGCTAATTTGTTTATTAGCTGCTTTACTGACTATTTAAAAAACAAACACTAACTTCTGTTTCTAAACACTATTTAAAAACAAACACACTAAATAATATACCCCAATAGTTTACTTCTCAATACTTTAAAAAAATTTCCCAAGCAGAACTTATTGATTCCTTTCAGGCACCAGCAAGGTGATCCTCTCCTCTCAGTGCTCCCACTAGATTGTGGGTTACTGAGCTCTTCCCTTGCAATATATCTTGTGCTTCTAAGGTAAATTAGTACAAAACAATCCCTTTGGAGATTTACACTACACTTGTTCTCACTGACTCACTGCTGTCCTGATTAACAAATGTTGGTACCTAATCAAACCAAATCACACTACCTTAACACCTTTCCCAGGTGAGTAACTGAACTTTTCAACCTTTTTACTTAGGTATACATGGCTCCTAGCTTATTTTTAGCTTCTGATTACCTTTTTCTCTCTCTTTTTTTTTTTTTTCAACAAAGACACTAACTTGTTTATTAACTGCTTTAAAAACTATTTAAAAAACAAACTCTAATTTCTGTTTCTAAGCAGTAAAAGCAAACATACTAATTAATATGCCCCAATAGTTTACTTCTCCAATACTTTTAAAACATTTCCCAAGTAGAACTTACTGATTCCTTTCAGCCACCAGCAAGTAGATCTCCTCTCAGTGCTCCCACTAGCAGCAATATGATCACCTGGGTAGTAGTTGACCTTTTCTCTAAAATGACCCACTTCATGAGACTGCCTGGTCTCTCTACTGCCCTGGAGCTAGTTCAACTCTTCATCCAGCATATGTTCCAACTCCATGGGCTCCCCAAACACATAATCTCAGACCATGGTATCCAGTTCACTGCACGCTATTGGCAGTCCCTATGCAAGAAATTCAGCATTATATTGGACTTCACCACTGCCTATCACCCACAACTGAATGGTCAATCCGAACAAACCAATCAAACATTGAAAAACTTCTTATGGGCTTATGACAACACCTACCAAGATGACTGTGCAGCTCTGCTTCCACGGGTGGAGTTGTCCTATAACTCTTGTCCTTGCACTGCCACAGGTTCCTCACCTTTTCAAATTGTCTATGGTAGACAGCTATTACATCCGCTACCTCTTCCTTTAACAGTATCTTCACCAGTGGCTCAATTGTCGGTGCAAAACTCCAAAAGCTCTGATGTCATACTCAGCAGATGCTCCAGAAAGTGAGTCTAAAAGCCAAAAGGTTTACTGACCTTTATCAAATGCCCAAACCACAGTTTAAACCTGAGGAAAAGGTAGGGCTCAGTACATGCCATATCAGAATTCGAGTTCCATCCATGTGGCCTACTGCCCGGTACATTGGGACATTTATGGTTCTGCGACAACTTGGGCCAGTAACCTATCAACTCCAGTTATTTGCATCTTTGAGGATTCACATCTCTTTCCATGCCTTGCTCCTGAAACCCCTGGTACTTTCTTGGCCCTCTCTGATGATGCCACAGCCACAGGAGATTGCTTCAGAAAATGACACCACATACCAAATACAGCATGAGGGATGCTGTTCCGATGAGGGGCTCTCCCAAGGCGCATGTGTGCCTCAGCAGGATTTAAAGGGCTTGCAGTTGGAAATCCACTGCAGCACCCTCCAATGATGCCACCCATGCCTCTACATAAAAGGCAGCCCGGTCATGCACTGACACCTCAGCAACAGGTCAACTCTCTTGAGTAGCTAGTTGCTCTATGTACCTGCCTCCAGCCTTGTTTCCTGTGAGTATTCTTGACTCCTGATTCCCAACTCATGGTTCCTGACTCCTAATTCCTGGTGTCTGGTTCCTGACTCCTGCTCCCTCCTCCCTGCTGTCTCCTCCTCTGGCTTGTCTCCTTGGCCTTGACCCCAGCTTGCTCTTTGGCTGTGTTTTCCTTCTGGACTGTCCCCTGGCTGACTTTGGACCTCTTTTGACCTCGCTTAACCTGTTGCCCACCCTGAGCTCAGTCTGTACTGACTACTCTTCTCGTCTGCTTCCTCTTTGGACACCATCACCTAAGTCCAGCTGGCCCCAGCACCCAAGGGCTCAACCTGCGGGGAATATGGGCTCGTATTGTTGAGACTGCACCTTGAGTACTGTGTACAACTCTGGTCACCGTATCTCAAAAAAGATAGTGTTGCACTGGAGAAGGTACGGAGAAGGGTAACCAAAATGATAAAGGGAATGGAACAACTCCCCTATGAGGAAAGGCTAAAGATGTTAGGGCTGTTCAACTTGGAGAAGAGATAGCTGAGGGGGGACATGATAAAGGCCTTTAAAATCATGAGAGGTCTAGAATGGATAGATGTGAATCTTTCAGATAAGAGAAGGACTAAGGGGCAATCCATGAATTTAGCAAGTAGTACATTTCAAACTAATTGCTCAACACACAATTAAGCTCTGGAATTTGTTGCCAGAGGATATGTTTGGTGCAGTTAGTGTAGATGGGTTTAAAAACTGTTTGGATAAGTTCTTGGAGTAGAAGTCCATTAACTGCTATTTATCAAGTTGACTTAGGGAATAGCCATTGCTAATCCTGGCATCAGTAGCATGGAATCTACTTAGTGTTTGGGTACTTGCCAGATACTTGGAGCCTGGATTGGCCTCTGTTGGAAACAGAATGCTGGGCTTGATGGACACTTGGTTTGACCCAGTTTGGCAATTTCTTTTAATTTCTTATGTTCTTAAGCTTTGGATAGCCCTCTGCACAAGCCAGCACCACCCACTGACAGTGAAGACCTGCAGGGATCCTTCTTGCAGGTATCAACCTCACCTCAGCTCAAAGATATACCGATGCAACAGTTTGCTGAGGCCATATACCTGGTGGATCTCTCAGGCCTCCAGTGCATACCGGGCCTGGCACACAAGCTTTGCAGCAGCAGTAATTTTTGTAAGTTTAGCGGGTTCCATGGAGTGCCTTAGTGCCTGTCTCGATGCTACCACAACCATGTCTACTCTCGCAACTTGACTGTCTCCATAGTTCCAACAGCCATGCCCAAGGTGCTTTTTCCAGTATCCTCCAGTTTGCTGGGGATGCCAAGCACTGTCATAGATTTCTAAATCAGTGATTCATGCATTTCTCACTCCAGCCAGTGCAATTCTCCAGCAACAACATCAAACCACCTTTATATTTTCTCTGCTAGATGGGAAGGTGCTGGCTTGAGCCTAAACCCTGTGGGAGTGTGGGGATGCATTACTTAAAGATCTCTCATAGTTCATCAAGGCATTCAAGCAGGTATTTGATGAACACGGTCATTTGGCTACCATCGGCTCCAACTTGTTGCATTTCTGGCAAGGTACTCGACCCCTGATAGATTATGCCATTGACTTCCATACCATGGATACTGAATTAAACTGGTGGGAGGACAGCCTTCACAGCATTTTTTTGGAAGGACTTTCCTCGCAGATCAAGGATGAACTGGCCGCACAAGAATTGCCCATGTCACTTGATGATCTCATTGACCTGGCTGGCAGGATCAACTGTCACCTCAAGCAATGGGTATGTGAGCCAAGACCCCCTCATAGGCAGGTGACACAGTTCACATACTTTAGGATGTAAAAAAGAAATAGATGCCTGACGTCCGTCAATTAAAATTTATTTCAAAGGAGACAATAAAACAACTATTTTTTTTACTTCCTCGCTGCTTTTATAGATCGCCTACCTTTTTGTTTTTTGGACAGGTCACATCCTTTACATGCCCCTTGATCTCAGTACCAATGGCACCTGCGTCTCCCTCCTGGTCCAAGGAGCCAATGCAGCTGAGACAGAGTCATCTCTCTCCATAAGAGAAACTCCTCCACTGTACTTTGGGCCTATGTTTCTATTGTGCAGGGAAAGGGCAACTTCTGGCATGTTGCCCCTTGAAGCAGGACAACTAACAAGCCTAGCAGTCAGTGGGGAGACAATCCTAGGCTACACCACCCCCGCTCCCCATCTTACATTCCCAATAGTGATAATCATGAGTTCATCACCCTCTCACTGGTAGATTCCGTTGCAAGTAGGAATTTCATTGTAAAGACGTTAGCGGACCACCTGAAGCTGCCGACTGTTCCTCGGGAGAGACCTCTGATTATCTCCTCTATCTATGGGGAACCACTCCTTGGCCAAATCACCTCAGTGACAGCCTCGCTTTGTCTCTGCACCAGACTATTGTGGTGCAAACCCATACCTCTCCTTCGGGAAAGCCCTCCCGCTACTATGTGCTCTCTTCCCACTGGCGGCATCTCTGCATGTTGCACCGCGACACACAAATGAGCCCAGTGAGGCTCCTCCCCCCACACTGACATTTCTGACGGGTCCTACGCCAGCACGGGAAAAATTGTTACAGGCTCAGCTACAGGCTTTCTTGTGCTGGTGCTTTTCATTTGGATTGCCTGTTTTCCCTGTGACTCAGATTGGCTTCTTGGATTGTTACTCGCTGCCTGCCTCTGACCCAGATTGCCTTCTTGGATTGTTTGCCTTGCTGCCTGCCCCTGACCCGGACTGCCTCTTGAATTGCGTCCTGACCCCCTTGGCCAAACCTCGGAGCAATTCTACTCAAGGTAAGCTGTTATTCTATCACTGGGGTCCACATAACTACCGGTCAGTAACAGCTGAGGCCATGGACCCGGTAGACTTAACAGCTCTACGGGCTGTTCCCGGCCTCGCCACTTGGGTACAACAGCAGCAAGGAGTCTTGGATCAGGTCACAGGTGTATTGGAGAGATTGGCGGCTTGAATGGATGCTTTGGCTATAGCAGCTCCCCCATCACCTCAGATACCTCCTCTATCCACCATGGTCTTGCGTCTGCCACCTCCTCCCCATTTCAATGGAGATCCAAAATTATGTCGGGGTTTCTTAAACCAATGTAAGATGCATTTTTCATTGCAAGCACCATTGTTTCCTTCAGATAAAATGAAGGTTACATTTATTATTTCACTCCTGGAAGGATCGGCCTTGGCATGGGCTTCTCCTCTGTGGGAACGTGATGAACCCCTGTTGAACAATCTGGATTAATTTCTCAAAGACTTTTGCTTAGTGTTTGATGAACCAGGGCGATCAGCTTCTGCAGTATCAGAGCTCCTCCAGATACGATGAGGAACGAGGTCAGTAGGAGAATACGCAGTTCAGTTTTGGACTCTTGCTACAGAACTTGCTTAGGGAGAGGAGAGTCTGACAGCCATTATTCGCCAGGGTCTCTTGGAATCCATAAAGGATGAATTCACCTGGATCTCCATTTCCAAGTGTGGTCCCAGGAGAGGGCTACACTCCCATCACCCAGTTCACTTAGCACCTTCTTTCCAGCATCTTTTCTTCCCTCCTAAACCCCAAGAACTTCTGACCACCACCAAAGAACCCATGAGATTGATCGGTTCAGAATCTCACCAGAAGAACACCAGAGATGTCAGCAGAATCTGTGCCTTTACTGTGCAGGAGCCGGGCATTTTACTAAGACCTGTCCCTTGAAGGCAGGAAACTCCCAGACTTAGGTTTGGTGGGAGAGGCCTCCCTGGGTCGTGTGACTTCTTCTCCCCAGATACCAATTCTGGTAATGCTTTCCTTGACCCAGACTTCCCTTCAACTGCTGGCCTTCTTGGATACAGGAGCAGCTGGGAATTTCATTAAAGAGCGATTGGTTCAACTTTACCACATTTCCTCAGAGCCTCTTAAGGTGCCCCTTATCATTTCATCAGTATCTGGACAACCCTTGGCAGACAGGATCTCGCATATCACCAGACCAATTACCATGACCACAGGGGTCCTGCATCACAAGACTATTCGTCTTTTACGTTCTACCCTCTTCAGTGAATCAGATCATCCTCGGTCTCCCTTGGTTGAGATTACACCAACCTAAATTAGACTGGGAAACTTTACAATTAGCTGCTTGGAGTTCCAAGTGTCACCATGACATGGAACTGTTAAACCTCCCTTATGTAATTTCCCCCTCATTGAACTCACTCTTCCTGCTCTACCACATCAATACTCTTGATTTCTCTGATGGCTTCAGCAAACAGAAAGCTGAGACACTGCCTCCTTATCGTGATTATGATTGTGGGATTGGGCTGCTTCCAGAAAAAAATCCCCCTCGAGGAAGAGTCTATGCACTCTCAGAGCCAGAGACAGAGGTCATGAACCTCTATATCCAAGGGAACTTTGCCCAAGGCTTTATCAGGCCATCATCCTCCCTGGCAGGAGCCGGGTTCTTTGTCAAGAAAAAAGATGGCTCGCTATGATCTTGTGTCGATTATCGAGGCCTGAATGCCATCATACAAAAAAAACGATATCCTATTCCCCTCATCACGGAATTATTTGACCAACTCAAGAGAGCACAGATTTTCACAAAATCGCATCTTCGGGGAGCCTATAACCCGGTGTGAATTTGAGAGGGGGATGAGTGGAAAACAGCTTTCAGTACTCGCGATGGACATTATAAATAACTTGTTATGCCTTTTAGTCTATGTAATGGACCAGCAGTGTTTCAAGCCATGGTCAACGATATGTTCTATGATCTCCTTTATTCACACATCATGATTTATTTGGATGATATCCTCATTTTTTCTAAATCCATAGACCAACATGTTACCCATGTGCGACAAGTCCTCCAGCACCTCCGTGAAAATAAGCTCTTTGCCAAGACAGAGAAGTACATGTTTCACAAGAAGGAATTACCCTTTCTAGGCTACATCATTTCCCAAACCGGACTGCAGGTGGACTCAGAAAAACTTAGGGAAATCCTAGACTGGCCTAAACCTGTAGGTCTTAAAGCCTTACAACGGTTCTTAGGATTTTCTAATTATTATCGACAATTCATTCCTGCCTGTTCAACTTTGGTTGCCCCTCTCACAGCTATGACCAAAAAGGGGGCCCCAGAAGCCATCAAAGCCTTCCAATGATTAAAAGAGGAATTTACTAAAGACCCCTGTTTACAATGTCCAGATTCCACTAAGCCTTTCTTTCTTGAAGTGGATGCCTCCACGTTAGGGTTAGGGGCTATCCTCCTACAACCATCTAAAAAGGGGAATCTGATCACCTGTGCCTATTTTTCCAAAATATTTTCTGCAACAGAAAAGAACTACGCCATCGGGGATCGAGAACTTCTAGCTATTAAGCTAGCATTGGAGAAATGGCGACACTTGTTGGAAGAGGCAAAACACATCATCACTATCTACACTAACCACAAACATTTGGCATATTTATCACATGCTCAATGTCTGAATCCATGGCAAGCCCGTTGGGCCCTATTTTTTAGTCACTTTAATTATAAGCTACTCTTACGTCAAGAATCAGTGAGCTGATTCTTTATCAAGAAGTTTTCTTCCAGATGACATTCCAGAACCACCTTGACACATAATTGACCCTGCCAGGATTATGATCACTGCTACACTTACGATTCCTATAGGGAAAACAGTAGTTCCCAAATGCTTGAGGGAGAGAGTCCTACGGTGGGCCCATGAATCCCATATGGTGGGCAATCAGGGTCTCCAGTGCACCTGGCTTTAGTGCTCATAGGGCATTTAAAAATTCACCTTTATTAGCTTTCACCAATTCCTTTGGCAATGAATTCCAGAGCTTGACTAGTTTAGTAAAAATAATATTTTCTCTTACTAGTTTTAAATGTATCACCTAGCAACTTCATTGTGTGTCCCCTGATCTTTGTACTGTTCGAAAGAGTAAACAACTGATTAAAGTTTACCCATTTTTATTATTATTATTTATTAAAATTTGATATACCACCTGTAAATCATGTTAGCCAAGTGGGGATATAATAAAAAAATAGATACATTAAAAATAAAAAATTAACAATAACAATAAAACATAATCTAATAATAAAACACAACTAAAAAATAAAAATAAAAGTTACGTTTAAATAATTAAAATGAATATGCAAAGACTAAACAGTCAAACAAAACTGGCAGCTAGAGTCATTATGGGGTAGATATAAAAAAACTACGTGCATGTCCATGTGGGCGCACTACCCAGAGTGCCCACATGAACACACGATATTATTACATGTGCACGCCAGTGCACGCTTGTTATAAAATCAGGGACAGTGTGTGCAAGAGGGGGCACAGTTTAGCAAAATTCACATGGCGACACATCATTGGCCTTCCCCAGTTCCCTCCCAGTCTGCTCCAATATAGGAGAGGGCTGGGAGGGAACTTCCCTACCCCCTACCTTAACATTCCTTCCCCTTCCCCTCATCTACCCACCCACTATCCCTATCCTAGGTACCCCTTTTTTTTTTTTTTAATTTACATTTTGCTCCTCCAAAGGAGCAGTAGCAAGTTGTGCACGCCGACACCCTGCTGGCATGCGATCCTCCGGCACAGCAGCAAATGGTCACTGTACTGGCAGCTTCCAGCCCTGCCCCACCCCCCAGACAGCCCCTCCCTGCCCCCCAGAGCGCCTCTTTTCTGAGGCCCAGCTCTTGTGTGTGTAACAGGGGTTATACACATGGCCGGGCCCCTTTTAAAATGCACGCGGCGTGTGCAAGGCCCGGCCACGCAAGTTTTTTAGACAGGCGGGCCATTTAAAATTGGGCAGTATGAGATGTTATCAAATGCCTCAGTAAAAAAAACAGGCTTTTACTACCTTTTTTGAATTTGGCATAGTTTGCTTCTGAACAAATAACAAATAACAAATGGTAATGCATTCCACCTGGTAACTAAAGGAGAAATCCCTAGTTGACTGAATGTGTATTATAGAAGACAGAGGAAGAGATAATAAACCCTTCTGAGAAGAACGGCATGAGAGTATAGTTGTGTAAGGAATTAGAGGTCTGGCAAGGTATAAAAGGAGACCAGTATGTAATGCTGGCAAAATAAGACAAAAAATTTTAAATTGTAGGCGGTAATTGATCAGAAACCAGTGTAGTTGTGACAAAATAGGAGTAATATGATTAAATTTCTTAAGATTATAAATTAGTCTAGCTGATGTATTCTGAAGCAATTGTAATTTTCTCAATTGATAATTTGGTAAACCTAACAATAAAGAATTACAGTAATCAATTTTTGATGTAATAAATGCATGAACTAGAGTCTTCAAGTTATGATGCTCCAGGAAAGGGCATAAACAGCGGATATTTCTAAGATAAAAAAAAATGCCTGTTGCACTAGAGAAGAAATTTGATGGACCACAGTATGAACTATGGAGTAGATGAGTGGTTACATGGAGGTAGCAAGATATTTGTAATATTTTGCTGTACTTTATGCTTGTTTTATTGTTTTTAATAATGTCCATGGCTTTGAAAATTTTATCATAAAACTTGGGAGGCAATTAATACATTTTCATAAATAAATAAAATAAACTTAGTGAGTTGGGGATCAAGAATAATTCCTAAAGTAGTCCCAGTATTTTTCAAAGGAATAATAATTCCTGCCATAATAGGAGTCAATGAAGGAAGGGAAGATCTGAAACTGAACAACAGTGTGCCTGATTTTGTTGGATTTACATGTAGTTGATGGTCAAATAGCCAAGAAACAATCTGGTCCAGACAAGAATTAAGAACAGTAAAATCAAAATTAGGGTGAGTCATTACAAATATAGGCATAGATTAATCAAATCATGGTAAATAAATTTGAAATATAGTGCGATCATGGACTGTGATAAAAAGATGGGCATGGTTAGGGAAATTAAGCACCAAATTTTATAACATGCGCACGGGCGTAGATTTGTTTGCGCAACCCGGCGCAAACAATACACCTGATTTTATAACATGCGTGTGCAGCCGCGCGCATGTTATAAAAATCAAGGTCGGCGTACGCAAGGGGGTGCACAATTGTGCAACTTGTGCGCGCCGAGCAGCCTTCCTCCGTTCCCTCTGAGGCTGCTCCGAAATCGGACCGGCCTCTGAGGGAACTTTCCTTCTGCCCCTCCGCACCTTCCCTTCCCTTCCCCTATCTAACCCGCCCCCCAGCCCTAACTAAACCCCCCCCTGACCTTTGTTGGAGAAGTTATGCCTGCCTCCGGGCAGGCGTAACTAGCACGTGCAGGCTCTCCATCCCCAGCCCAGTGGCTGTTCTGGAGGTCTTGATCCTGCCCCCGGAACATCCCCGGGCTGGCGCTCCGCCCACGGCCCTGCCCCCAGAATGCCCATTTTTTTCAAGCCCCGGGACTTACGCGCATCCCGAGGCGCACACAGGGGGAGGCAGGGGTAGGTTTTCGGGGGTTGCGCATGTATCTTACGCGCGCAACCCTTTGAAAATATACCCCTAAGGTTTTACTGCACTGCGTATGTAAATATCATATCACGTGACACACTATAAGGTTGCGTGACAGTTTAGGTTTCACATATCCTTTTAAATGTCACGTGCTATCTTCTTTGTTTATATATATATATATATATATATATATATATACATATATATATATATGGCTTCCTACAGCTGCCTCTTTGATGGTGTTTCAGGCATTAGAGACGATAGGAGCTGAGTTGATTAGTGGGAGTTTAGGAGATTTTTCAATGATTACCTGAGTGAGTTGTCCTATTTAGTCTTATGATCTGTTATCATTAACCTTCATCTGGAAGTGTTTGTGTGTTTGTCTAATTTATCTATCTGTCCCTTTGTGTGGAAGAGTGGTCGTGGAGTGGAGAAGAGTGGAGGAGTGTTGAATGGTGGAGTAGAAGAGTGGAGAAGTGGAGGAGTGTTGAGGAGAGGAAGAATGAAGAGTACTGGAGTGTTGAGGCGTGGTTGAGGAGTGGTGAGGAGTGGAGGAATGCTATGGTGATAGTGGTGAGGAGAGGATGGATTGTGGTAGGCATGGGAAGAGAGAAGAAAAGGAGGGAGAGGAGGAGGGAGGACAGGAGGGAAGAGGGCAGGAGGAGTTGGAGTAAAAGGAGGAAAGTGGTAGGAGGAGGAGGGAGAGGAAGGGTATAGACAGTTGAGTGTGGAGCAAGGAGGACAGCAGGGTAGGGCAAGAAAGAGAGGACAGAGAGGTGGGGAGTTGTCAGGACAGTTGCAGGAGGGGGCAGAAGCAGCGAGGGGATCAATTAGAAGGAGTGAGAGTAAAAGTGAAAGTGAGGATAGTGACATCTCTCCAGAAATGGAAATAGCAATCCAATCCTCCAGCAGCCAGGCAGAAGCTCAGCCACATCTACATGCCCTCAAGTTCAGCATGGAGGACAACGAGCAGCTCCGTGCCAGTGTCCTGGAATAATACTACCAGCTAGGGATGTGAATCATTTTTTGACAATTTAAAAAATCGTCCGATATTTTTTAAATCGTCAAAAATTGTTAGAGTGTGTGATACAATAGCAATTCCCCCGATTTATCGTGAAAAGTCAAAAATTGGGGATTTGGGGGGAGGGCGGGAAAACAGGCACACCAAAATAGCCCCTAAACCCACCCCTCCCCTTTAAAACTAAACCCTTACCTTCCCCCACCCTCCCGAACCCCCCCAAAACTTTTTACGAGTTCCTGGTGGTCCAGTGGAAGCCCCGGGACCGATCTCCCGCTCTTGGGCCATCGGTGCCATTTTGATGCCACTAATAAAAATGGCGCCGATGGCCCGATAAAAAAACACCGACCCTTTAAAAATTGACTCCTTAGCTTCCCCCACCCTCCCAAAAACGTTTTTAAATTACCTGGTGGTCCAGTGGGGGTGCAGGGTGCGATCTCCTGCTCTCAGGCCATCGACTGCCACTAATAAAAATGGCGCCGATGGCCCTTTACCCTTACCATGTGACAGGGTATCCGTGCCATTGGCCGGCCCCTGTCACATGGTAGGAGCACTAGATGGCCGGTGCCATCTTTAAAGATGGCGCCGGCCCCTGTCACATGGTAGGAGCACTGGATGGCGCCAGTGCTCCTACCATGTGACAGGGGCCGGCCAATGGCACGGATACCCTGTCACATGGTAAGGGCAAAGGACCATCGATGCCATTTTTATTAGCGCAGTCGATGGCCTGAGAGCGGGAGATCACTCCCCGCGCTCCCACTGGACCACCAGGTAATTTTAAAACGTTTTTTTTGGGGGGGGGGTCGGAAGGGTGGGGGAAGCTAAGGGGTCGGTTTTTAAGGGTCGGGAAGGGCTTTTTGTTTATTGGATCGAGCGCAGCCGATAAACAAAAACCCAATCGGGCCGGACAATAAAACTTTTAAGATTTGAATCGGAACCGGAACCGATCAGATTCCGGTTCCGATTCACATCTCTACTACCAGCAACCAGGCTGGGAGTACCTCTAGGGCTTCCAAGGGCCAGATATGGAATACAATCACACAGGAAGTAATCCAAAAAGCAAAAAAGGAGCACTGCTGCACACAAGCAAACAAATCAACCAAGAGAATGTGCAGAATAAATTCAATGTCCACACATAATTCAGTAAGAGAGTGTATTCATTCAAAACGGCAACTCCACATTGTTATTATGTCGGGGTTAGATTCAAAGCGGGTCCCCCAACACGGACCCGTGTTTCGCTGCGAGGCTGCTTCAGGAGGGACAAACAATTCTTTAGTTATTCTAAAATGTAAGACAAGAATTACATTAAAAACCAACAAAGTGAAGGGGGTGGACAACAAAGAGAATGGTGACAGCATTTTTAGGATTGTGGAAATATTTTAAAAACACATGGCGTCATTATAAGTACACAGAAATATGAAACCCAATATCTACAACATGAAACTAAATCCAGTGAATCAATACATGCTGTGTATAGATGAGGACTGAGTGTACCTTCATACGATGCGAACCTGCTGGGTTCTGCTATCGTGTCTGTGAGCCTTAAACTGGCTTCTAATCATTAGGTACCTCAATGTGGTGATTAAGTTGTGTTATTGTCCACGGGTATGCATTCTTTTTGAACCTATTAACTTGAAATGTTGTGCCAAAACAATGGCCTCAGACGCCACTTATCTTATGTTTGCTCAGTCAGTCTCGTGCTGCCTTGACTTGTCGTCAAGACCACAATATTGAAATAGCCGCTTCAGCAAGTATGTATCTTTCCAGACTCATAGTGACAGAATTAAGTGACACAAAAATGTCAATAATATAAGGATGAAAGTAATGATGTGTTTTTTGTGTTGTGCAGACTTCCACAGTGTACTAGCAGTCTCTTTCCATAAAGTACTGCCCTTGAAGAAGGAGCTCTGCTCCGAAACACCCCGGTGTCAATAGGCGGCACAAGACTGACTGAGCAAACATAAGATAAGTGGCGTCTGAGGCCATTGTTTTGGCACAACATTTCAAGTTAATAGGTTCAAAAAGAATGCATACCCGTGGACAATAACACAACTTAATCACCACATTGAGGTACCTAATGATTAGAAGCCAGTTTAAGGCTCACAGACACGATAGCAGAACCCAGCAGGTTCGCATCGTATGAAGGTACACTCAATCCTCATCTATACACAGCATGTATTGATTCACTGTCATTATAAGTACAACATTCACATGAAACTAGTGGCAGATTAACTTCAAAATTTTTTACGTGAAAAATCAGCAGAGGGTACTGTACATGACACTTTCAAGTATCCTCTCCGTTTTACCTTTCACAGAGGCAGAAACCTCCAAGATCTATTGGTTCATTCTGAATTAGGCCCGTTAGTCAATTCCCCTTCTGTTTACAATGGACACAGTCCCTGTGAAGGATGTTCAGTTTGTCCTCTATCATTATCCCTGACTTTTTTTTACCCAAACTCAGTCTAAAAAAAATACACGTTAAACTTTAATTCAAACTGTTTAACATCTGGTGTCATTTACATCATTCTCTACCCATGTCAAAAGATCTATGTTGACAAAACCACAAGACCCATAAAGACTAGGATAATTGAGCATAGATCCAGTCTCCTCAATCTCTGAGATAATGCACCTCTAGTCCCCCATTGGGTTGATCAATCACATAATACCTCCGATCTTGTGTGATTGATGTAATTTGAATTTCTCCCCCACCATGTGGGGGTGATTTTTCTGAAATCCTTATCCACAGAGAACAAAAGTGGATTTAGAACCTGAACAGTTTAACACCATATGGACTAAACAAAGAAATTGAATGGCGCTATTTCACCTAATTTGTTTCATTCTTATCGCTTCAGTTCTCTTTTATGCTCTGAATACATTTCTTGATTTCACTGTTTATTGATCTTTTGCGCTAAACATGCTGAGCTTATACAGGTGTATTTTACATGCCTAGCAGCATTCTGTTAATTACACCTAACATCAATTTATTTTTATGTATGTTTTATAATTTGAAATTGTCCTTTCCACAACCTATACTTTGTATGGCGCTGTCCGGCTGAGTTTACTTTCAAGTCCTCCTTTCGCTTTCACTTTGTTTTTTCATCGCTGTCTTAGTGTCCTTTCACGTCCGATCTTTTGAATCCTCTTCTGATTGGTTGTTGAACTTTTCGCGCCAAAAATGCTGAAGTTAAATGGTCACAAGATACATGGCAGCGTTGCACTCCCAGTAACGCTGAATGCTGAATTGTACACAGGTATGCTTTAAAATATTTCCACAATTATTATTTTGAAAAATGCCATCTTTATTTTCTGCTTTTCTGCTTGCATGTTTTTTCGCCTTAAAATTGTAGCCTTTGTCCTTACTATGTCACAGGGGCTACCGGTGCCATTGGTCAGCCCCTGTCACATGGTAGGAGCAATGGACGGCCGGCACCATCTTGTATGAATTTTTACCCACCAGTGAGAAGTTGTTCCTGTCCATCCAATGCAAAGAGCTCCTGTCTCTCAGAGAACGAGTCCGATCTCTGGAGGCTAGAGAGGAAGACCTGGAGGAGCTGAGGCAGACAGAGAGGTATATAGATAAGACCATCAGGGACATAGTAGCCAAATCCCAACTTCATACTGGCAGCCCTGGTGCTGTCTTGGAGGAAAAAGGTCTCATGATCGTACAGCATTAACCTGGTGCAGCAGGAAAGGATCCTGTACAAGGATCTGCTCTCCAGGTGGTGCATTGTCCTCTCACACCGAGGATGTGTCTGCAAGGGCTACTGCCAAGGAGGGAAGGGTTAGGTCAGCCGTCATAGTTGGTGATTCGATTATTAGGAATGTAGACAGCTGGCTGGCTGGTGGGCATGAGGATCACCTGGTAACATGCCTACCTGGTGCAAAGGTGGCGGACCTCATGTGTCACCTAGACCTATCTAGGTTAGACAGTGCTGGGGAGGAGCCGACTGTCATGGTACATGAGGGCACTAACAACATAGGAAAATGTGGGAGGGAGGTTCTGGAAGCCAAATTTAGGCTTCCAGGGTAGCATTCTCTGAAATGCTCCCTGTTCCACGTGCGGGGACCCAGAGGTAGGCAGAGCAATGGAGTCTCAATGCATGGATGAAACGATGTAAGGAACTGGGGAACCTTTTGAGGAAGGGGGGATTTTTTTCCGAAGGGATGGGCTCCACCTTAACCAGGTGGAACCAGACTGCTGGCGCTAACCTTTAAAAAGGAGATAGAGCAGCTTTAAAACTAGAACAAAGGGGAAAGCAGTCAGTCGCTCAGCAGTGCATGGTTCAGAGGGAGGTATCTTCAAAGGATACTAATGAACCATTAGAGTTAGGGCATCCCAACAGTAAGGTTCCATTAATAAGAAAAGTATTCCAAGTGCCTGTAACTAAAAACTCAACTGAGCTAAAATATGCTAATGTATCTCTATCAATTAAAATCAGAATGAAAATACAAACAGAAAACAAACTTTGAAATGTTTGTTACTAATGCCAGAAGTCTAAGAAGTAAGATGGGAGAATTAGAATGTATAGCAGTAAATGAAATAGATTTAATTGGCATCTTAGAGACATGGTGGAAGGAGGATGACCAAAGGGACAGTGCTATACTGGGGTACAAATTATATCGCAATGATAGAGAGGAGCATATGGGAAGTGGTGTGACACTTTATGTCCGGGATGGCATAGAGTGCAACAGGATAACGTCCTGCATGAGACTAAATGCACAATCAAATATTTATGGGTAGAAATCCTTTGTGTGTTGGGGAACAGTATAGTTATAGGAGTATACTACTGTCCACCTGGCCAAGATGGTGAGACAGTGAAATGCTAAGAGAAATTAGGGAAGCTAACCAAATTGGTAGTGCAGTAATAATGGGAAATTTCAATTACCCCAATATTGATTGGGTAAATGTATCATCGGGACATGCTAGAGCAGTGGTTCTCAACCTTTTCTTGGTTGGGACACAACTGACAGATGTTCTCACATGCGTGACACACTGTTCATTACAATATTACCTTAATTGTTAAGAATGACACACAGAAAAATAAGAGTACTCTCTCTGAACATAATTATATAATAGTAAATCTCCCTTACCAGAACAGCATCAACTTCCAGCATTCAAACAGTAACCACCTTACCTAAGAAAAGGCAACACTGAAAATATTACACTGGGCCTTACAACTCTAATACTTCTGTTAGGAAAATGGAACAAGCCAGGCTGCTATAGAGCCCTATCCAGAAAATACATGCAGCAGAATACCTCACCTCAGACTTATGTGCAGACCCTCACCTAACAGAATAAAGAGACCATAAATCATAAACAGAAATATGCAGTCAAAAACTAAACTGGAAACTGCAACAAGCCAGAGTCTGTATGCAGTGCAACAAAGGAAAAATAGAAATCACAAGTCCTCACAAAATAAAGCAAAAAATATAAAATCAATAGCAGTAAAGCCATACTAATAAAAAGAACAGATTATTTCAAAACAGCTGATGAATGGAATATCCAATAATTAAAAACTCATATCAAAAATTTCTAGACACCAATAAAATATTTCAGAATAGCAGACAGAAAGACCCAATAATTAAAAATAAGGATTAAAAGATGCCCTGTTCTCCATACCTGAAAATGCTTGATTTCCAGGTACCCTGAGATTGTTGTGAAATGGGAGGAGGAGGGGGTTGTTTGTAAATTTCTCTTTCCTCTCAGTCACACACATGCTCTCTCTCTCACTTACTTAGACTATCAATCATACAATTTCACACATGCTCTCTCTCTCTTATACACACAGGCTCTTAATCATACATACACATGTTCTCACACAAACAGGCTCTCAATCACACACAGGTTCTTAATCACACACTTACATACATGCTGTCACACACACACACACGCAATCTCAAACATTTATGCTCGCTTACTCACTTGCTCTCCCCACCAAACTAATGACAGCAACAGCCTCCTCCTCTTCCAGCCCTCACAACTTCGAGAAAGCAGTCCCATCAGCTGCGGAGACTGACGTAGCTCCTCGTTTTGCTACGGGCCGATGCTGCTCTTCTTCGGGACGGCGCTGCAGAGGCTTTACCTAACAGGATCTCTTCTTCCCGCGCTCGCAACGCTGCACTCCACTTCCTCTTCCAGGCCGCCGCGGCGGGAAGAAGCAACCATACTTGTGCTACTGACTCCAGCTCTCTTGCTGCGTTCTGCCCAGGTGATAAAGCCCAGGCGGAGGAAAAGTTCCATTTCGCTGGAACAGGAGCAACTGGGCCAGTGGGAGACTGGGAAGTGTGGTGACACACCTGAATGTGCTTGGTGACACACTGATGTGTCGCAACACACCGGTTGAGAACCGCTGTGCTAGAGAGTTAAAATTCCTGGATGGAATAAATGACAATTTTATGGGGCAATTAGTTCAACGAGAGAGGGAGTAATTTTAGATCTAATTCTCAGTGGAGCACAGGATTTGGTGAGAGAGGTAAAGGTGGTGGGGCCGCTTGGTAATAGTGATCATAATATAATCAAATTTGAATTAATGACTGGAAGGGGGACAGTAAGCAAACCACTTCTCTAGTGCTAAAGTTTCAAAAGGGAAACTTTGATAAAATGAGAAAAATAGTTAGAGAATAACTGAAAGGAGCAGTTACAAAGGTAAAAAGTGTGCAATAGGTGTGGACATTGTTAAAAAATATACTAGAAGCACAGTCCAGATGTATTCCACAAGCAGATTGTGATAAACTGCAGGAAGACCTTGTGGGACTGGAAAATTGGGCATCCAAATGGCAGATGAAATTTAATGTGGATAAGTGTAAGGTGATGCATATAGAGAAAAATAACCCATGCTATAGTTACACAATGTTAGGTTCCATATTAGGTGCTACCACCCAAGAAAGAAATCTAGGCATCATAGTGGATAACACATTGAAATCGTCGGTTCAGTGTGCTGTGGCAGTCAAAAAAGCAAACAGAATGTTGGGAATTATTAGAAAGGGAATGGTGAATAAAACTGAAAATGTCATAATGCCTCTGTATCGCTCCATGGTGAGACCGCACCTTGAATACTGTGTACAATTCTGGTCGCATCTCAAAAAAGATATAATTGCGATGGAGAAAGTACAGAGAAGAGCGACCAAAATGATAAGGGGAATGGAACAGCTCCCCTATGAGGAAAGACTAAAGAGGTTAGGACTTTTCAGCTTGGAGAAGAGACAGCTGAGGGGAGATATGATAGAGGTGTTTAAAATCATGAGAGGTCTAGAACTTAGATTGTAAGCACACAAGAACTTAGATTGTAAGCACTCTGGGGATAGAGAAATACCTGAATGTAAACCGATGTGATATCTTGATCAAATGTCAGTATATAAAAATAATAAATAAAATAAAAAAAATAAGTCCCTTTTCACGTGCGATCCCTTTAGAAAATGACCCCTTCAGTCTGTTTAAATCAAATTAATTCAGATCACATCATTTGATACCAAAAGAAATATGATATTCAAAGTGATTGCTTACCAAGAGTTAAAATTTTTGCCAAAGCCTCAGGCATGCCGTGATCAGAACAGGACAGCAACAGCCCTGAATATCTTGAACATATGATTATATATACCTTTTTTGCTGTATACCTTTAACAATTTACAATTAGCATGTAATTGCTAACATAGCAATCCTTTATCCTTGTGAGTTACTAAACTACTAAATGTACAAGAAAATAGTGCTTATAAAATCAAATACACTGCTTCAAGAAATCTTTGTGCTTTGATCTAGTATAATAATTAGAGATGTGAATCGTGTGATCGATCGTCTTAACGATCGATTTCGGCTGGGAGGGGGAGGGAATCGGATCGTCGCAGTTTGGGTTTTTTAAATATCGTGTAAATCATGTAAATCGTGTAAATCGAAAACCGGCACACTAAAACATCCCTAAAACCCACCCCGACCCTTTAAAATAAATCCCCCACCCTCCCGAACCCCCCCAAAATGCTTTAAATTACCTGGGGTCCAGAGGAAGGGTCCGTACGGAAAAACGATTCGCGTGCAGGAAGTCGTTCCCGGACCCCCGCTGGACCCCCAGGGACTTTTGGCCAGCTTGGGGGGGCCTCCTGACCCCCACAAGACTTGCCAAAAGTCCAGCGGGGGTCCGGAACGACCTCCTGCAGTCGAATCATTTTTCCATACGGAAAATGGCGCCGGCCATACGGCAACACGATTTGACTGCAGGAGGTCGTTCCGGACCCCCGCTGGACTTTTGGCAAGTCTTGTGGGGGTCAGGAGGCCCCCCCAAGCTGGCCAAAAGTCCCTGGGGGTCCAGTGGGGGTCCGGGAGCGATCTCCTACGCTCCTGACGTCGGGGGACAAAAAAACGAAATGGCGCCGGCGCTACCTTTGACCTGTCATATGACAGGTCAAAGGTAGCGCCGGCGCCATTTCTACAACGCACGGAGGTCCGAGAGTAAAAGATCACACCGGGACCCTTCCTCTGGACCCCAGGTAATTTAAGGCATTTTGGGGGGGTTCGGGAGGGTGGGGGATTTATTTTAAAGGGTCGGGGTGGGTTTTAGGGTTGTTTTAGTGTGCCGGTTTTCCCGCCCTCCCCCTCCCCCTCCCCCTTCCCCTCCCCCTTCCCCCGATTTACAATTTTTTGACGATAAATCGGGGGAATTGTTATTGTATCGCGGCGCTAATGATTTTTGACGATTTAAAATATATCGGACGATATTTTAAATCGTCAAAAAACGATTCACATCCCTAATAATAATTCCATCTAATTGACAAAAGAAACACTTGATTTTACTTTTCTAATTTTTTAATATATCTATATCAATATCTATCTATCTATATCTATATCTATATATGTGTGTGTGTTTATGTGTGTGTGTGAAGCTTCTAATACTTCTGTTTAACTATATTGTAATAACTGCATGCAAATGGTATATGTTTATCATAAATGTAAATGGTTAAAAGACATCATTTTTTTATACAGAGTCCACTGCTAATTAAAGATTCCTGGGACATAATGTTACGTGATGGGGTGTTTAGTGTGCCCTTGGGCTTCAGCCCGACCCCAGACGGATCCAGGACCGAACCGAGGGTTGATGGCGTGTTCCAGCATGGCAGACGGTCTTACCCTCTGCCAAGCCTGCAAGCTCCCAAGGCCAACAACAAGATGTTGGAAAGTGAATGGTCCTCCGACCATTCCAAGCCTTTTCGGACCTGCCGCTTGGAACGGCATGGAGCAGCAGGCCTGGCCTGAGGATGAGGGCAGACAGGCCTTGACATGAAGACATGACACCAAGGTTGATGCAACGGCATTACAGACGAGGGTTGTTGAAGACATGACACCAAGGTTGTTGAAGACATGACACTAAGGCTGATGCGAAGACATGACACCAAGGCTGATGCAAAGACATCATGGACCGGGGGTCGATGCAACGGCATCACAAACCAGGCGGTCAGTGCGACATCAGGAACAAGATGCTGAAGTGAAGACGTGACAAGGAAGCGGAGGATCAAGACGAGACACCAAGACACCTGGACAGGGACCTCAGGCAATGAAGACTTGACTTAACATGACATGATGTGATGTGACGTGACATGAAGACGAGACAAAGAGGAAGAAGACCTGATGGAGCTCTGGCAGGCAGGAGCCTCCAGAGTGAAGTAACTCCATTGCAAGGCAATGAATACTGACAAGACCAGCCCTTTTTTAGGGCTGAGTAGGAAATCCAATCAAAGGTGGTGCCAGCAACACTTCCTGTGGCTGGCCCTTTAAATACTGAAGAGAGGTGCGGCCGCGCGCCTAGAGGAACAGGAAGCTGCTGGGCAGGACCGTGGACAGTGATCCTGCACCGACGTCCTTGCGTAGTGAGCAGGGCTGGGCCAGGACGCGGCCCCGATGACGGCAGCGGTTCCAGCCGCTGCAGGGGACCCCAGGGGCGGCTCCAGCCACCTATCCAGCCCGGGGCTGCGGCCTCCAGCCCCCAAAAAGGACCAGGCGGTGGCTCCATGCCGCATGAGGAAGAAAGTCCGTGGCTCGGGTCACAATAAAGGCCGGCAATACGGACGGCCTCCAGGCCGCGAAGGGTAACAAAGTCCGCAGCTCCGGCCGCGCTGGAAGGCCCGATGTCGGCGGCATCCATGCCGCATCGGGTGAAGAGATGTGAACAGTGCCTGCTCGCGGGGGGACCCGCGGGCAGGGTTCCTAACACATAAATCACTCCTAAAGCACCGGCTGGTTTCCCAGAACTGACAACTGTCTTTTAGACTAGAGCCTGCTTCACACTTAGAGACAGCATGTGCACTGGTCATTTTTAGATTAAAAAATGATTCAAAACAATTTAAAATAATTCAGAATGGAACAGAGTTTATTGGTTTTCATTTTTTAATGGTAAAGGGGAACAGATACCATATCACTTGTATCTCAAAAATGATAGAGACAGGATGGAGGCAGTCCAGAGAAGGATGACAAAAACGGTGTGTGGTCTGTATCAGCAGATCTATGAGGAGAGCCTGAAGAATCTGAATATGTATACCCTAGAAGAGAGGAGATGCAGGGGAGATATGATACAGACCTTCAGATACCTAAAAAGTTTCAATGATGTATGGACTTCAAACCTTTTCCATTTGAAAGAAAACAATAGAACCAGGGGTCATGAAATGAAACTCCAGGGGGGAACGACTCAGAACCAATGTCAGGAAAAATTTCTTCATGGAAAGAGTGATGGAGGCCTCTAATGCCCTTTCAGAGGATGTGGTGAAGAAGAAATCAGCCAAAGATTCAAAGGGACATGGGATAAATTCTGTGGATCCCTAAAGGCTAGAAGACAGAAATGAGATAAGCATGCAGGGTGATAATTTGCTGGTACAGCAGCTACTTTCCTTAGCAGAAGGCATGGAGATTACTACCCTTAATGTTTGAGTACTTGCCAGGTACTTGTAACTTGGATTGGCCACTGATGGAAACAGGATGTTGGGCTTGATGGACCCTTGGTCTGACCCAGTATGGCAACTTATGCTCTTATGTAACCAATATACTTTGATGCTTTTAATGAAATTGCAACATTGTTCCCCACTTAAACAGCAGGGGGATAAGAGGAATTTGATTCAGACGACAATTGAGAGCCCTGACTTCCATGATCTGGGATACTATTACACGGACATAAGTGAAAAAACACTGGGACTGCTTCTATGGACAAGTTCTAAAGGAAACTATGAAAGCGTGCATGTGGTAACATGCTGGTGTGGCAGTTACTACCCTTAAACAAATAAACTTTGATACTTTGATACAACTCCAACATTGCTCTCTGCTTCAATGGCAGGGGAAAAGAGGAATTGTGGAACTGATGAGCATGGGGGTAACCAGCACAGAGCGGCAGTTACTATCCTTAACAGAAGGCATGGTTTTAACCCAGGGGTCAGGAACCTATGGCTTGGGAGCCAGATGTGGCTTTTTTGATGGCTGCATCTGGCTTGCAGACAAATCTTTAATAAAAAAGTAAAAATCTAACAAAATCCCCCACCCTCCTGATGCCCCCCAAGACCTCCAAAATTAATTTACTACAACCCCCACCCTCCTGACCCTCCCAAGCCCTGCCAAAAGTCCCTGGTGGTCCAGCGGGGATCCAGGAGCGGTCCGGGAGTGATCTCCTGGACTTGGGCTATCGGCTGCCAGTAGTCAAAATGGCGTCGACGGCCCTTTGCCCTTACTATGTCACAGGGGCTACCGCCACCATTGGTCAACCCCAGAGACATAGTGAGGGCAAAGGGCCATCGGCGCCATTTTGACTACTGGCAGCCGACAGCCCAAGTCCAGGAGATCGCTCCCGGACCCCCGCTGGACCACCAGGGACTTTTGACAGGTCTTGGGGGGGGGGGGGGGGCAGGAGGGTGGGGGTTGTAGTAAATTAATTTTGGAGGTCTTGGGGGGCATCAGGAGGGTGGGGGTTTTTGTTACATTTTTACTTTTTTATTAAAGATTTGTCTGCGAGCCCTGGACCCCCGCTGGACCACCAGGGACTTTTGACAGGTCTTGGGGGCGTCAGGAGAGTAGGGGGTTGTAGTAAATTAATTTGGTAGGTCTTGGGGGAGTCAGGAGGGTGGGGGGTTGTAGTTAGTATGGTTCTCACGGAATTACATTTTAAAATATGTGGCGTTCATGGCTCTCTCAGTCAAAAAGGTTCCCGACCCCTGCTTTAACCAATAAGCCTTGATGCTTTTGTGGCAACTGCAACATTGATCTCTGTTTCAAAGGAGGGGAGTGGAGGCTGAAAGGAAAGAGAAATTTGGATTCAGGGACAACCAACACGAGCCACAACGTTTTTACAGTCTGGGGTACTGATGCTTAGACATTAAGAAAAAAACACAGGACTGCTTCTACGGCCAAGTCCATAAGCAAAGCACATCAAGCAAAACTGACTGATAAATGCGGGTTACCTGGACAGCGCAGCAGATACTACCATGGAAAGCTTGCTGGGTAGACTGAATGGACTGTCGGTACTTTTCTGCCATCATTTCTATGTTTCTTATGTTTCTATCGTGCATGTTATTATCCGTGATCCATAATAATGGCCATTATCATGCAATAAAAACATTTTTAACACCCTACTGCAAATAAAAAAAAAAAAGGTTTTGTTATGTCCCACATTAAATGCAGCATTGTAAAGTGATTTCTTTCCACAAAATGTGTAGAAATCCCTCATCTGCATAATTTTCCTGGTTTTGCATACTCATTACCTTATTTAAATACTAATGCATGATGCGATAAATATTGCACATCTATCACATGTTAGACCCCAATTATTGCTTGATGAAGACCTAAAGTGGCTTGATAAATGACCCTAGTAGAGATTTGGATGTTATCTGCATAAAATGAAGGTTGGCATCTGTGATCCTGAATGACAGTAGTCAGTGGTGAGATGAAAATGTTGAACAAAAGTGGAGAAAGTATCGAATCTTGAAGAACCCCAGTCGGCAATAACTTCATATCAAATAGCTGATCAGCCCAAGCTACTTGAAATGAACAAACTGCAAAAAAAAAAAAAATAAAATAAAATATAAACTAGAGATGTGAATCGTGTCCTCGATCGTCTTAACGATCGATTTCGGCTGGGAGGGGGAGGGAATCGTATTGTTGCCGTTTGGGGGGGTAAAATATCGTGAAAAATCGTGAAAAATCGTAAAAAATCGAAAAAACGTAAAATCGCAAAACCGGCACATTAAAACCCCCTAAAACCCACCCACGACCCTTTAAATTAAATCCCCCACCCTCCCGAACCCCCCCAAATGACTTAAATAACCTGCGGGTCCAGCGGCGGTCCGGAACGGCAGCGGTCCGGAACGGGCTCCTGCTACTGAATCTTGTTGTCTTCGGCCGGCGCCATTTTCCAAAATGGCGCCGAAAAATGGCGGCGGCCATAGACGAACACGATTGGACGGCAGGTGGTCCTTCCGGACCCCCGCTGGACTTTTGGCAAGTCTTGTGGGGGTCAGGAGGCCCCCCCCCAAGCTGGCCAAAAGTTCCTGGAGGTCCAGCGGGGGTCAGGGAGCGATTTCCCGCCGCGAATCGTTTTCGTACGGAAAATGGCGCCGGCAGGAGATCGACTGCAGGAGGTCGTTCAGCGAGGCGCCGGAACCCTCGCTGAACGACCTCCTGCAGTCGATCTCCTGCCGGCGCCATTTTCCGTACGAAAACGATTCGCGGCGGGAAATCGCTCCCTGACCCCCGCTGGACCTCCAGGAACTTTTGGCCAGCTTGGGGGGGGGGCCTCCTGACCCCCACAAGACTTGCCAAAAGTCCAGCAGGGGTCCGGAAGGACCTCCTGCCGTCCAATCGTGTTCGTCTATGGCCGCCGCCATTTTTCGGCGCCATTTTGGAAAATGGCGCCGGCCGAAGACAACAAGATTCAGTAGCAGGAGCCCATTCCGGACCGCTGCTGTTCCGGACCGCCGCTGGACCTGCAGGTTATTTAAGTCATTTGGGGGGGGTTCGGGAGGGTGGGGGATTTAATTTAAAGGGTCGGGGGTGGGTTTTAGGGGGTTTTAGTGTGCCGGCTCACGATTCTAACGATTTATAACGATAAATCGTTAGAATCTCTATTGTATTGTGTTCCATAACGGTTTAAGACGATATTAAAATTATCGGACGATAATTTTAATCGTCCTAAAACGATTCACATCCCAAATATAAACCATTCCACTCATTATTTTCTAGACCTCTATCATATCTCTCCTCATCTGTCTCTTCTCCAAGCTGAATTGTCCTAACCTCTTTAGCCTTTCTTCATAAGGGAATTGTTCATTTCCCTTTATGATTTGGGTTGCCCTTTTCGGTACCTTTCTAATTCTGCTATATCTTTTTTGAGATGTAGTGACCAGAACTGCACATATTACTCAAGATGAGGTCGCACCATGGAGTGATAAAGAGGCATTATGATATTCTATGTTTTATTCTCCATTCCTTTCCTAATAATCCCTAGCATTCCATTTGCTTTCTTTTTTTTTAATTTTTAATTTATTGAATTTTCAAATATAAGCAAGAACACTCTTGATAGAAAACAGGTATTGCTTTACACAAACTTGTTCATAGGGAATTACATAATAAAATTATTATTTCCAAAGTCAATACTGCTCCAGTCCTCAATAGAGGAGAGACAAGAACTCAATCCAAAGAAATTAGTAACAAACTAACTAAAAAGAAAGGCTACACGACAGTTAGGTTGCAGTAGCTATATTATATTTAAGGAACATTATTACGAGTGTTTACGGCTAGGGGTTGTCAGGGGAGTTGACACATGGAATTTTCCCAATCAAGAATTGTGACAACTGAGGGGGGTCAAAAAATACAAATGAATTATTTTGATATTTCACCATGCATTTGCAGGGAATTTTAAGAAAAAAAAACAAACACCCCCAATCTGTTGCACTTGAGACCTCATCAATAAGAACTGTCTACGCCTTTTCTGTGTTTGTCAAGAAACATCCAGAAAAATATTTACTCTAAACTGCATAAACGTTTCTAATCTATGTCTGAAAACCAATTTCAGTAACTAGTGTCTATCAGGTTCCAGAACTATAAGTGTAGCAGGGACCGCTATGTCAGATTCCGATGTTTCAATTAAAGCTGTTAAATCCATTTTCAATTAAAGCTGTTAATCCCCATTCCACAGGTTGTAGTATTTCCATTCCTTCCATCTCCCTTTTATATGGTGGCAAATAAAATATTTTTTATGTTGGAGGAATAGCATTTTCTGCTATTTTTAATATTTCCATCAAGTATCTTTTAAGCATATCCCTCAGGGGGATTAGAGGCACTTTAGGGAAATTTATGATTCTTAAATTTTTATTCCTGAAGGTATTTTCTAAATTTTCTACCTTTAGTGCTGAATTAGCATTGTCTTTAGCCAACACATGTTGAGACTGCTGCATAGAATTTGTTTGCACTCTAATGGTAGGTATCTGTTGGCTCATATCTGCTGCAGTATTTCCCAATACCAAAACATTTTGTTCCAGTTCATTATGGGGTAGATTTTCAGACGAGCGCGAATAGCCTACTTTTGTTTGCGCTCCAGGCGCAAACAAAAGTACGCTGGATTTTAGTAGATACGCGCGGAGCCGCGCGTATCCACTAAAATCCTGGATCGGCGCGCGCAAGGCTATCGATTTTGTATAGCCTGCGCGCGCCGAGCCGCGCTGCCTCCCCCCGTTCCCTCCAAGGCCGCTCCGAAATCGGAGCGGCCTCGGAGGGAACTTTCCTTTGCCCTCCCCTCACCTTCCCCTCCCTTCCCCTACCTAACCCACCCACCCGGCCCTGTCTACACCCCCCCCTTACCTTTGTCGGGGGATTTACGCCTCCCGGAGGGAGACGTAAATCCCCGCGCGCCAGCGGGCCTGCTGCGCGCCGGGCCGCGACCTGGGGGCGGGTACGGAGGGCGCGGCCACGCCCCCGGGCCGTAGCCACGCCCCGTACCCGCCCCCAAAACGCTGCCGACACGCCCCCGGAACGCCGCGACGACCGGGCCCGCCCCTCGACACGCCCCCGACACGCCCCCCTCCGAGAACCCCGGGACTTACGCGAGTCCCGGGGCTCTGCGCGCGCCGGGAGGCCTATATAAAATAGGCTTCCCGGCACGCAGGGCCCTGCTCGCCTAAATCCGCCCGGTTTTGGGCGGATTTAGGCGAGCAGGGCTCTGAAAATCTACCCCTATATTTATTAACTATAGGCGACAACTATTGCACTATAGAACTTCAGAACTCAGCAATAGCATCCCATATTGTTAAAAGAGATACCTCAACGGGGGTGGAGTCAAGATGGCACCCAAATGAGAAGGGTGAGAAGGTTGCTCTGCAGCATTTTTTCTTAAAGTCTGATTTCCTAGTCAAAATACTTTCGAAATGCCACATACCAAATTGAAAGCCGGTTACGTGAGAGCCAGGCTGTTTCAGCAAGTCCGGAGGTGCCGCAAACTTCTATTCAAACCTTCTTTACTTCTACGCTGAAGGAGCCGGGAGCAAGTGCCGTGGAGGACGGAGGCAGAGAGCGAATGCCTCCACCATTGGCTGATAAAATCTTGCTTAGTCCCGGCGTGCCAAAGACGCCGCCCCCCCCCCCCCCCCCCCAGCGAGAAAGAGAGATGCAGGATACCATCGCGAGTCCCCTGGAGGAACCCGTGGAGCCGAGAGGCCAGAACAGAGGAGAACCTAGAGGAGAATCCCCTGAGGAAAGAGAAATGGCTACAGGATGGCAGACGAATATATCACAAATTGGATTATATTTACCACAAGTCTCAGAGGGAATGCAACCTGCTCCTCAAACGCTGGAAATGTATCGGAACACTGGGGCTGAAGCCACGCGGGTTGGTGAGTCTCTACAAGTTTTGACTCCTTTCCTTGTAAAACCCGTTAAAATTACAATTGAATAGATTTGGGAGGCTTTGGCAGCCATTGAAGGTGTGGTTATTAAACTTTCTAAAACATGCCTAGATTCGAACAAACGAAATTTGGAAAATGGAAAAAAGATTGAAGACCAGGGAAAGAAAATAAATGAAATGGGTGAGAAAATTAAAGTAATAGAAAGTCACCAACAACAAATAATCCAACATGAAGCTGTTCAGAATAAAAAGATCGAGAACATTGAGAACACACTTCGCAGCTTAAATATAAGGGTATTGAACTTCCCAATAATACCACAATTTTCTGCATTAGATCTGTTTAAAAATTACTTAAATGTAATATTAAAAATCCCTATGGAGGCGCTACCTTAAATAACAAAAGCGTACTACTTACCGCAGAAGAAAAAGGAAGAGGATCAAGAGAATACAGAATTACAACAACAACCGAATGTTACGGAACTATTGGAGTTGTCCCATGAAGATAAAGTGGATTCAAGGGGCAGTTTGTTTGTGACTTTTGCTTTTTTAAGTGAGAAAAATAACATATTGAGATTGTTTTTCCGTAGTAGATTGGAGTTATATTATGGCTATTGTAATGAGAAAAGCAACAAACCACCATCCTGGAGGGGTAGAAAGCCGGGCCAAAGTAAAAAGATGCCAAACTATCCCCAGGTGAAACAGCAGGAAGCGCTTAGATACCCTATAAGAACTACAATACCCAGGGTTCCAGAGCAGCATTGGACAGCTCACGCCCAGGATGAGGCTGAAGTGACTGCTAAAGTTGATAGGGGCGAATTGGAGTCAGCTGAGTCGATGCAATGGGAAGAAGAGGGTGTGTCCCTGAGTGAGGAGGAATATGAGGAGAGCAGCTCGTGGGAGGAGGGGGAGGTGGAAGCGGAAGCGATGGACTGGGAGTCACCCACTGAAGAGTCTTCTTTGTCCGGCATTGAGATTGAGTAAGTGTGGAAGGAAGGAAATGAGGAATTGAGGGAAGACTGGCAAGGTGAAATTGTTGGTCTCAACTGTTTGCCTGTAAAGCACTAACTAAAGAGAGTGCTGGCTATTGAAGGTGGTAAAGGGAATCCATTACTTGAAGCACAGCTACTAGGGGAGAAGGGGTGAGTTGTGCTGAGTCCCCAACATTGCGGTTCGAGTCAGGATAGAAGACTGACAGCAGTATATGGGGACATAGAGTTGTTTTGGTGCAGCTTTTTTTTTTTGTTGGACATTTGAGAGGCATTACTGCACTGCTGTGGAAAAAGAGAGGAATGATGTTGAACTAATATAGAACTGTTCATTGTGACTGTTTGTTTTTTTTTTTAACCCTTTCACGGAGGGGCTAATATTCCCCACCCAGGGGAGGGAGCCTTAAAGCAAGTAGTTGCGAGAGTGGCTTACCCCAGTTATAGACCCTAGCCTGCTTGGAAAGGATTACAAATAACTCCCTCTGAGAGAAGCTCAAGTAACTTATGCTACGACAGCCTCCAGCTGTTTCGGAAGTGCTAGCAGGATTGGAAGGCACACGAGGCTCCAGAGGAGGAAGCTGGGCTGTGGATTCAGCAGGTGGAGGTCACGACACTATAAAGTATGGTTATTCCCAGATATAACACGGGTAACACAGGAAAGAAGAAAAAAGTTTATAGAAATGAGAGCAGAAGCGTTGTTGAAATGTACAAAACTTATTCTTCGTTACCCCTGTAGATGTGTACTTAAGCATGCAGATTTGACATACGTATTTTTTGAACCATCCCAGCTACGTTTCTTTTTAGATACTCATCCCAATGTGACTTAGTCAGCACAGAAGGCATAAGTAGGCAACTCATTGTGGGTATCCAAATTCATTTTTCCTCTATGTATAATTCAGAATTATCGAGCTAAGGATATTATGTCCACCCGCCGCTGCCCCCCCCCCCCCCCCCCCCCCATTATTGTTTGTTATTGTAGTGTGGACTAGAATTGATAATTACTTGTACAATGTTTCTTTTGGAATGCTCCTATTTCTATGTATATCACCTAATTATCCCATCACAATGTTTTGTTGTGTAAAGTTTAAAAATGTAATAAAAATAAAATTAAAGAAAAAAAGAGATACCTCACCAGGTCTTTGAACTGGCGGCAACACTGGAAGTGCCAATTGTCCTTGGGTGGTCAATGGACCTGCAGCCACCTCCACCACCCCGCTGCTCCCTGCTGGGCTCGCCATGACTACCTCTTGGTTCAGTGCTGTCTCAACAGCCACTGAGGAGGTCCTTGCGGCTGCCAGATTTCAGGAGGCGTTCCTCGTATTGGGCTCAGTGGAGACAATGAGCCTGGGAGAGAGGGGAGCTCAAATTCCCCTCCCCCTCTCTTCAGCGGCTGGTTCCCCGGTATGGGGCTGCTGCGGACGACGTGGACATCCATCGGGCCCGACGAAGACTGCCCTGAAGGAGTTGCAGGGAAAGACACCAACCTGGGCTTTCTCTTCCGCCCCATCAAAAGAAATTTGAAGGTAAGGCTCCACCAAGTCGCTATTCTCGCAGACCTGGAAGAGTAACTCCATAGCAAGAGGGAGCGTTCATGCCAGTCACCTAACGGTCAGCCATCTTTAATCTCTGCTTTCTTGATTACTGCTGCACACTGAGCAGAAGATTTAAATGTATTTTCAACAATGACACCTAGATCCTTTTCCTGAGTGGTGATTCCTAATATGGAAACTTGCATTGTATGGCCATAATTTGGGTTACTCTTCCTTAAGAGCATCGCTTTGCACTTGACTAAATTTAATTTAATTTGCCATTTCCATGCCCAGTCTCCTAGTTCTGCAATGTCCTCTTGCAATTTCTCACAATCTTCTTGTGATTTAACAACTTTGAATAATTTTGTGTCATTTGCAAATTTGGTCATCTCACTTGTTCTCATTTCCAGGTCATTTATGCAGTGATCCCAGACAGATCCATAGGGCACTCCACTATTCTCTTTTCCCCATTGGAAAAAATTACCATTTAGCCCTACTCTCTGTTTTCTATCTTTTAACCAGTTGGCAATCCACAATAGGACACTGCCCCATCCTATGACTTTCTAATTTCCTAAGAAGTCTCTCATGAAGGACTTTGAGAAATACTTTCTGGAAATCCAGATATACTAAATCAATTGGCTCACCTTTATTTGTACAATGCAGCTAGCAGAGAGAGACTGCAGTGTATAAATCAACTCCTCTTGTTAGACTTGTCATTGCTTATCTATATAAATAAAAATGTAAATGTTCAAAATCTTAAATCTCCAAAAGTTCTTCACCGATTGCTTTGAAATTTTGACACAACGTTGCATTCGAATAAGCGCGTGTTTTTATATACCTATATTATATAGATGTCACACCTGTGACAGGTAAAAACATGCTTTTTTGGAAAAACAGCACCATCTGTTGGACGTAAAAGCAACACATGCTATCTACAATATAAATGGGCTCTGACCAACTGACCGCAACTGCGCAGTACAGAGCAGCTCTACCACGTATGTGCGAACCATAGAGCTCTGCGCTACGTGCTGGGTGTCACAGAGGGGAGGAGGAAAGGGCAGACGAGTCGCCACTCCGAGAAACGGCTCAGCCTGTTCCTCCGCCGCTGGGGAAGGGGGGAGGGAGTAGGGACTGCCGGACAGTTACACACAGGAGGAGGAAAGGGTAGAAGAGTCGCCGAGCCAGTCCGTCCACCACTGGGGAAGGGGGGAGGGAGTTGGGACAGCCGGAGCAGAACAAATGCAGTAGAAAGCGGCTGTGAAGAGATCACTAGCAGCTGCAGCCTGCAGCAGCCAAAGCGCAAAGAGCTGAACAGAGAACAGCTCGCTTAAACATATTAGAAACGTGCACTTTCTCTTTTCTTTCTTTTCCATTTAACCAGACTGAGCCACAGCAATGCTAGTAAAGAATAAAATTCTTTAGTGATGTCAATTTTCAATGAATACCTCTGAATGTGTCTGTAACACCACTTCCCCCAACCCCAACCCACCTCCCAAAAACCCACCTCGATTCAAAGTGCCCTCTACAGTGGAGCATATATAGAGTGTCAGACTGACCCTATACAGAGGTTCTCTCTTTCAGACTCCTGTGTCTCATGAGAACCAGTAGCAAAGTTACACAGGCAATATACACATTTCCTTTCCAAAATTTGTGGTTACATGAATCAGTTTTGGAACAATCTTGCCCTGTCTCCTTATTCTGAATGCCTGTGCATGCATTCTTCCTGGTTTCTTAAAGCTCACATATATGTCGCCATTTTTGCATGAGCAACACTTTTTTAAAATATACCTCTTAACCTTTGCAGTTGCTCCTTCAATTTTTCCTAACCATTTTCCTCATTTTATCACAGTCACCTTTCTGAAAGTTAAATGCTGTTGCAGTAGATTTCTTTATTGTGCTCCCTAAAGTCAAATTTGATAATGTTGTGATTACTATTGTCAAGAGGCTCCAACACTATTACCTCTCACACCAACTCTTGTGTTCCACTAAGGACAAAGTCTAAAATAGTTTCCCCTCTTGGTTCTTGTCCCAGCTGCTCCCTGAAGCAGTCATTTATTTCATCAAGAACATTCCCTCTCTAAAATGCCCCAATGTAACATTCACACAGTCAGTACTGGGGTAATTGAAATCACCCATTATTACTGTGCTTCAGATTGTCTAAGCATACCTAATTTTTTTTTGACATTTCATTGTCTGTCTGTTCATTCTGGCCAAGTGGATGATATTACACCCCTACTGCTATTTTATTCCCCTTTTCACCTGGAATTTCTATCCATAAAGATTCAACACAGCATTTTGTTTCCTGCAGAGCTTTTATCCTGTTTGTCTCAATGCTCTCTTTAACATAAAATGCAACTCCTCCACCAATTTGAGCCATCCTATCATTTCACTATAATTTGTAACCTGGTATCACAGTGTCCCATTGAAACATAGAAACATAGAAATGACGGCAGAAGAAGACCAAACGGCCCATCCAGTCTGCCCAGCAAGCTATGCATTTTTTTTCCCTCTTACTTGTTACGCTTGGCTCTTAGTACCTTTTAGTTTTATTTCCCTTTCACCCCACCATTAATGTAGAGAGCAGTGTTGGAACTGCATCTAATTGAATATGTAGCTTAGTTAGGGGTAGTAACCGCCTCAATAAGCAAGCTACACCCATGCTTTTGTTTACTCGACTATGTAATTTGGTCCTTGTTGGTTGTTGTCTATATATATAGATACTCTTTTCTATATTGCCCCTGCCGTTGAAGCAGAGAGCTATGCTGGATATGCGTTGGAAGTGAAGTATCAGACTTTCTCCCCTGCCGTTGAAGCAGAGAGCTATGCTGGCTATGCATTGGAAGTGAAGTATCAGACCTTCTCCCCTGCTGTTGAAGCAGAGAGCTATGCTAGATATGCATTGAAAGTAAAGTATCAGGCTTATTTGGTTTGGGGGTAGTAACCACCCTAACAAGCAAGCTACACCCTGCTTTTTTGTGAATGCAAATCCTTTTTTTTTTCCACATTTCCTCTTACCGTTGAAGCTTAGAGCAATGTTGGAGTCGCATTAACCGTGTGTATGTATATTGAATAAGGGTATTATCTCCAGGTAGTAGCCTTCATTCCCGCGAGCCACCCCCTCTTCATTCACGTCCTCTAGACTTGATGATTCCACAGTGTTTATCCCACGCCCCTTTGAAGTCCTTCACAGTTCTGGTCTTCGCCACTTCCTCCGGAAGGGCATTCCAGGCATCCACCACCCTCTCCATGAAGAAATACTTCCTGACATTGATTCTGAGTCTTCCTCCCTGGAGCTTCAGCTTGTGACCCCTGGTTCTGCTGATTTTATTTTTGACGGAAAAGGTTTGTTGTTGTCTTTGGATCGTTAAAACCTTTCAAGTATCTGAAAGTTTGAATCATATCACCCCTGCTCCTCTTTTTTTCTTCCAGGGTGTACATATTTAGATTCTTCAATCTCTCCTCATAAGTCATTCGATGAAGACCCTCCACCTTTCTGGTCGCCCTTCTCTGTACCGCTTCCATCTTGTCTCTGTCTCTTTGTAGATACGGTCTCCAGAACTGAACACGGTACTCCAGGTGAGGCCTCACCAAGGACCTGTACAAGGGGATAATCACCTCCCTTTTCTTACTCTATATTCCTCTCTCTATGCAGCCCAGCATTCTTCTGGCTTTTGCTATCGCCTTGTCACATTGTTTCTCCGACTTCAAATCATTAGACACTATCACCCCAAGGTCTCTCTCCTGCTCCATGCACATCAGCCTTCCCCCCACCCATCGAATACAGTTCATTTGGATTTCCACTCCCCATATGCATGACTTTGCACTTCTTGGCATTGAATCTCAACTGCCATATCTTTGACCACTCTTCCAGCTTCCTTAAATCCCGACTCATTCTCTCCACTCCTTCCAGCGTATCCACTCTGTTGCAGATCTTAGTGTGTCCACAAATAGACAAACCTTACCTTCTATCCCGTCCGCAATGTCGCTCACAAAGATATTGAACTGGACCGGTCCCAACACCGATCCTTGCGGTACACCGCTTAAAACCGCTCTCTCTTCAGAGAGAGTTCCATTTACCATCACACATTGTCTTCTGTCCATCAACCAGTTTGCAATCCAGGCCACCACTTCAGCACTCACTCCTAAGCTTCTCATTTTATTCACCGGTCTCCTGTGCGGAACCGTATCAAAAGCTTTGCTGAAATCCAAGTAGATGACATCGAGCGCTCTTCCTTGATCCAATTCCTTGGTTACCCAGTCAAAAAAGTCAATCAGATTTGTCTGACAGGATCTTTCCCTGGTGAATCCATGCTGCCTCTGGTCCAGCAATTCTCCGGACTGTAGATAGTTCACTATTCTCTCTTTCAACAGTGACTCCATTACTTTTCCCACCACCGAAGTGAGGCTAACTGGTCTGTAGTTACCAAACTCTTCTCTGTTCCCACTCTTGAGAAGCGGGACCACCACCGCTCTTCTCCAATCACTCGGCACCACTCCCGTTTCTAGGGATCTATTGAACAGGTCATACAGTGGACCTGCCAGCACATCTCTGAGCTCCCTCAGTATCCTAGGATGAACCTCATCAGGTCCCATGGCTTTGTCCACTTTCAGATTCTTCAGCTCTTCCCATACATTTTCTACTGGAATTTCATCTACTCCACTCCCCTCCAGTTTCTTGTTAAGTAGAGATGGTCCTTCTCCAGGGTCTTCTTTAGTGAACACAGAACTGAAGTATTCGTTTAATATTTCTGCCATTTCTTCATCATTCTCCACACATTGATCCTTTCTACCTTTCAATTTCACTATACCACTTTGAACTTTTCTCTTTTCGCTGATGTATCTGAAAAATGTTTTGTCACCATTCTTTATCTCCTTGGCAATCCTCTCTTCCGCTTGACTTTTTGCCGTCTTGATTAATTTCTTCATCTCCCTCAGTTCAATCAAATATTCTTCTTTGTGGTCCTCCCTTTGGGATGTTTTATATTTCTTGAATGCTGTTCTTTTGGCCTTTATTTTGTCAGCCACCTCCTTTGAGAACCAGATAGGTTTCATTTTTCTTTTGCTTTTCTTTACTTTTCTAACATATAGAGTAGTTGCCTTGGTAATTGCTCCTTTTAGATTGGTCCACTGCTGATCCACATCTCTTTCGTTCTCCCAGCCTTTTAGTTCTTTCTCCAGGTACTTCCCCATTTCCTCAAAGTCCATGTTTTTGAACTGCAAAACCTGGGTCTTTGTGTTTCTTTTCTGTATCCTTTTTGTGATATTAAACCATACCGTTTGATGATCACTGGTGCTGAGGTGGGTGCCCACCTGGACATCAGAGACATTATCTCCATTAGTGAGCACTAAGTCAAGTATAGCTCCTTCTCTTGTGGGTTCCATTACCATTTGTTTGAACAAAGCTACTTGCAGGGCATCCACTATCGCTCTACTATTTTTAGATTCTGCAGATGGGATTTTCCAGTCTACATCTGGCATATTAAAGTCTCCAACAATCACCACCTTTCCCTTCTTTCCTATCTTTTGGATGTCTTCAACCAGATCTCTGACTAACACGTTTGGTTTGGAGGCCTGTAAACCACTCCAATATAAATGGACGCCCCGTCATCTTTTTTTTAGGTCGGCCCATAGTGCTTCTTCATTGCCCCATCTTCCTTGCAGCTCAGATGCTTGGATATTGTTTCTGACATAAAGAGCCACACCTCCCCCTTTTCTATCCACTCTGTCCTTCCTTAACAAGTTATAGCCAGGTATTGCCATATCCCAATCATGAGATTCTGTGAACCATGTCTCTGTGATAGCAACAACGTCCAAGCCTGCCTCCACCATTAGGGCTTGCAGATCTGGGATTTTATTTCCCAAACTGAGTGTTTGTGGTCATAGCTTTCCAGGTTTTCTCGTTAAGGTTACTGCTTTTCCTTGACTCCTTTTGAGACTTTAGTTGAGATTTGCTATTCACTTCACTCTTTCCCTTTGCAGTTGTGCCACTGATGACAGAGTCATCCATCTCAATGTGCTTTTTTCTTTTGGTTATGGATTTTGAATTTCTGCTTGCATTGGTTTTTTTTTTTCTCTTTTCTGGTAACACTTCAATGTTTTTCTCAAGAACTTCTTCAGTGTTTTTAATATAGAGAAGGCTTTTTGTTCTTGTTGCACTTGATACAGTGTGACTCCTCATCACAGGTCTAATTCTACCAGAGCCCACTGTAATCCTGGTTTTTAATGAGTTCCTTAATGTCCTGTTTGAGTGTGGGGGGGTATACTTGTGGGCTGCCCATCTGTCAAGAATGGGTGACTATGGGTCACATGTGTTATCCTACCTGAGCCTACTGTATCTCTTTCTTGACTCCTGGTTTTTCTGTGGCACTGGGGAATTATTTTCTGAGTACTATAATGTGGGTGAAATTCTCTTTATTGAAGCTAATTGAGCTATAACTTCAGCCAGCTCCTTTTTCAAGGAAGACAGTTGTTCACAAATGGGGCAAGCTCCAAGTTTCCAGATGCTTTCCCTCAGAATAAAGGCTCCACAATAGTTACATTGGATAGTCCTCATTTTGGTAAATTATTTGATTGTTAACACCTAAGGAAATACCAATGTACTAATTTATCTTGATGCTAATTTTAAGTTCGGCAGTCTACATAAGAAAAACAAACCTAGGGGTGGGTGGGTAGAGGGGTAGGATGGGAGGGAGCCAAACAGTTTAAACCTAGGTCAATCTGATTAGAGCAGGACACTTCCTGGAACTTTACTAGTCCTTTAGCTATTAAATGATCCCACAGCACTTATGTGCCAGTATTAAACAGATTATTAAAGACAGCTATACAATAAGAGAGATGCAGGTTTACTGAATCTTAAAGCAAACAATTACAAGGAACCAAACAAAATAATATACAATAACCAGACCTAGAGAAAGGTATAATGTAAGCACAGAGCAGTATTTATACACAGAGAGCCCAGATATAATGAAACATAGAGCACTAGTAGAGAAGGGATAATGGAAAGCACAGAGCATTATTTATACACAGAAAGCTTCTACAATATAATAATTTCAATTTTTAGCAATCAGTGGCTTATCTGCTCTGGAAACAGTTGATTCCTCTCCTGGGCTGTGCCACAAGCAGTCTGTATTGGTTATCTTCCTTCCACCAGGTCTCTGAGATGCCAATAATATATCTCTTCATGCAGTGCTATGCACTCTAACTTTCCCATCTTATTTTTTAGACTTCTAGCATTTGTTTACAGACATTTCCAAGTTATTTTTTAGTTGTATTAACAACCTGCTTATCAGTTGACAGAGGTAATTTGGAATCTTTCTGCCCTTTACTTTGGGACACTTGGTCCACTTGGCATTAATTGCAACCTCTCTACTGGGATGCCCTATTTTCCCTGTTCTCTTAATATCCTTCAAAGATACATCATTCTGAACCATGTGCTTCTGAGCAACATTGCTTGGTACATCTTTATTGCCATTATATCCAATTGCAGCTGGGTGGAGTGTCCGCGTGTCATACAGTGTCAATAGCAGACACCTTTAAAGGGACTCTGGATCATCAGCACTGGCCTGTGACACTGGGGTAGTACTTCAGGCTCTGGTGAAGAGGAGATAATATAGAACATCCAGAGAATCATTTCTAATTGACAACCACATGAATTCAAGCCTTTTATACTCTTAAAATCCATTGAATCATACTTACAGTAAATTATGTATAGGTTTAATAAGTCTCTGTTCCAAAGAGCTTGTTCTGCCCTCATCTCCCAATGACCTATCTTAAAAATCTATGCAGACAGTTAAATCTCTTCCTTTTTTAGCTTCCTAAAGTCAGAGAGAACTCAGACATTAATATCAAAAACTTTTATTGAATGGTAAACAGTTTAACAATCACTGCAAATGGCATGATATTGAAGATAGCTGCACAGATACCAGACCTGGTACATATGTGATGAGAAACTCAGAGCTCAGTCATTGGCAGATGACAGCAGCCATAAAGGAAGCTGTAACTACTAGGGATGTGCAGAGCAAAATTTTATGTTCATATTTTTTATGTCCGAAAGGGGGTCCCACTTGCGGCCAATATGGACATAAAAAAAATCCAATGAGTTGGGTATATGTACATATGTGCAAAAAAAAAATTTAAACCCCCTCACCCTCCTTAATCCCCCCCCCAGACTTACCACAACTCCCTGGTGATCGAGCGAGGAGTGAGGACGTCATTTCTGCAATCCTTGGCGAGAAGCATGTGACGTCGGTGGCACGTCGAGTGACGCGGCGTCACGTGATTCCCGGCTCGTTCGCGCCGGACGGCTCGTTCGGCCCAAAAAGAACTTTTGGCCAGCTTGGGGGGGCCTCCTGACCCCCCCAAGCTGGCCAAAAGTTCTTTTTGGGCCGAACGAGCCGTCCGGCGCGAACTTGCCGGGAATCACGTGACGTTGCGTCTGAGTGACGCGGCGCCACATGATTCCCGGCGAGTTCGCGCCGGACGGCTCGTTCGGCCCAAAAAGAACTTTTGGCCAGCTTGGGGGGGTCAGGAGGCCCCCCCAAGCTGGCCAAAAGTTCTTTTTGGGCCGAACGAGCCGTCCGGCGCGAACGAGCCGGGAATCACGTGACGCCGGCGTCACTCGACGTGCCGCCGACGTCACATGCTTCTCGCCAAGGATTGCAGAAATGGCGTCCTCACTCCTCGCTCCATCACCAGGGAGTTGTGGTAAGTCGGGGGGGGGATTAAGGAGGGTGAGGGGGTTTATATTTTTATTTTGGCTCAACAATCGCGATTTCCCACATATCGAACATATCTATGTTCGATATGTGGGAAATCCGATCGTTTATGTCGAATCAATTTTTTAAGTAAAAAAAAAATATGAGTTGCGTTTTACTAATGCGGTCAATCCGAATGCACACCCCTAGTAACTACCAGTAAATAGCAGAACCCAGCAGATGGTGAGAAATAGATATGAAAAAAGCAAGGATGAAGGTGAAAAGAGCATTGCTTCTAGGAGCTTGCAGAGGATTCAGGAGAGCTGCAAGCTTGTCAAGAGCCAGTTTCAAACTGAACTTTCAGCAAGAAGTAAGGTCTCCCAAGGATTCCAATGGGCAAATGACCAATTGGAAGAAGCAAGAGAACACAGACTGAGGGGGAGCAAACAGGAATAGATTCGATCAGAAACATTTAAACAATAACCAATCAGGAAAGGGAGTACTACACATGCAGAAACTGTAAGCTAAGCAACATAAAAGTTGATCCAGATTTCAATGTAATAATAAAACATAGATACTGTACATATAAATTTAAATATATTGTGAAGGTAGAACAGAAATCATGGTCTACATAGGCACCTGAGGCAATGGGAGATTGGGAAAGGAAAGGTAATAATGAAACTGTGAGGGCTTGGAAATCAACTTTTAAAGTGAGAACTCTGCAGAGTTGTTTTTGAAAATTCAGGGGGTGTACTCACCATGGGACTTTTGTATCTATGTGGAAAAAGGTGCAAAAGTACACCCCAAAAAGTGATGTGAAAATAAAATCACTAATGCACTTTTCATCTTCTACCTAATCCCGCTTCTTTTTCTGAACAAAGGGGATGGGGAAATATTCAAACCACGTTTTTGATCAGTAAACATATTTACCTGAGTAAAAACTTTTGATTTTTGCAACTAAAATGATTTACAAAGGACAGAAGGAGTGTCAATAAGAAAAGCATGACGTGATCCCAGAGGTAAAACTTAAGCCACTCCCTCTCCAAAACAGAATGAACAGAGGTAAATGTAATACCTGTAATCACTTCCACCTTTATCAATTTTGGAGAGGGAGATTCACTGACTGCTTACCTTATAATTTGTGCGTCTTTCAGTATTCACAGAACTCTTTCAGCCCTGGTTAGTACTTAGTACTTACCCTCACTCATCAGAACCAGACTTCCTGTTAGAAGGGCCATGCAGTTGGTAGGTTGATGATTGTGCAGGTACTGGTAACCCCATCCACGTCTGAGTGACGTTTTGTACATATATCGAGAAGCATTGGCAATTACCTCAAGAAACGTCTTTTGTTGTGTCTTGGTAAGGTAATTGTACAGGAAGTCATAAGCAGTGGCAAAGCCAACCAGAGAATGTGCTAAAGGGACTTCATCCTTAGGAGCGCCATTCACTAACCTATTGGAGATAAAGAAAGACAGAGAGCATTCATTCCTGCACAGACTATTTCTTCTGCCTCACGAATGTATCCAAACATATTCTCATGTCTGCTAAGATATTGGACATATTGTAGGATGATGTATAAATTAGGTGCAGTCTGTATTAATGGCACAGAAATACTTGAGTAATTAATAGGGATGTGAATCGTTTTTTAACGATTTTAAATTATCGTCCGATAATTTTAAAATCGTCATTAATCGGTAAGGGACTCGATACAATAGGAATTCCCTCGATTTATCGTGAAAAATCGTTAAATCGAGTACGGGAATTATTTGGGGGGAGGGCGGGAAAACCGGCACACCAAAACAACCCCTAAACCCACCCCGACCCTTTAAAACCAATCCTGAACCCCCCCAAAATGTTAAATTACCTGGTGGGCCAGTGGGGGGGTCCCGGCGCGATCTCCCGCTCTCGGGCCATCGGCGCCATTTTGGCTACCACTGATAAAAATGGCGCCGATGGCCCGATAAAAAAAAACAAAAAACCCACCCCGACCCTTTACAAATTACCCCTTTGCTTCTCCCACCCTCCCGACCCCCCCCCCCAAAAAAAAACCTTTTACATGTACCTGGTGGTCTGGCGGGGGGTCCGGGAGCCATCCCTTCAATCATACCCTCGGTGCCGGTGCTGGACTGGTTTCAAAATGGCGCCGATCGCCTTTGCCCTCACTATGTCACAGGGAGCGGCCGGCCGGCGTGAAAGGAGGTCGCTCCCGGACCCCTGCTGGACTTTTGGCAAGTCTTGTGGGGGTCAGGAGGCCCCCCCAAGCTGGCCAAAAGTCTCTGTGGGTCCAACGGGGGTCCCGGAGTGACCTGCCGTCCGATGCCAGGACTCAAAATGGTGCCGATAGCCTTTGCCCATACTATGTCACAGGGGCTACCGGTGCCATTGGTCAGCCGCTGTCACATGGTAGGAGCACAAGATGGCGCTGATGGCCATGTGACAGGGGCTGACCAATGGCACCGGTAGCCCCTGTGACAAAGGCTATCGGCGCCGTGATGAAACTAGCACCGAGGGTGTGAGTGAGTTCCCAGACCCCACCGCTGGACCACCAGGGAGTTTTGGTGAGTCTTGGGGGGGTCAGGATGGTGGGGGGGTTTAAATTTTTATTTAGGCCGAATTAAACAGAAATCTGTTTAATACGTGGGGAGTCACGATGCGTTTCGCCTCCCCACGTATTTAACAGATAGCAAAAAAATAAGTTGCGGATTACAAATACGTGGAAAACGGATGCACACCTCTATTATTTGTTTACCCAGACTAAATAATTCAGACCTTGTTGGTTGTTGTCTGTATATAGATCCACTTTTCTTCATTCCCCCTGCCGTTGAAGCAGAGAGTTATGCTGGATATGCATTGAAAGTGAAGTACCAGGCTTATTTGGTTTGGGGTAGTAACCGCCGTAACAAGCAAGCTACTCCCCGCTTTTTTTGTGAATGCAAATCTTTTTCCACGTTTCCTCTTGCCGTTGAAGCTTAGAGCAATGTTGGAGTTGCATTAACCATGTGTATGTTTATTGAATAATGGTATTATCTCCAGGCAGTAGCCGTCATTCCCGCGAGCCACCCACTCTTCATTCACGTCCTCTAGACTTTATGGAGGGCCAGAGATGTGCTCGGAGGGGGGTGGGGAGAGGGGAATGAGTATGTGAGGGCCAGAGATGTGCTCGGAGGGGGAATCAGTGTGTGCGGGGCCAGAGATGTGCTCGGAGGGGGAATCAGTGTGTGCGGGGCCAGAGATGTGCTTGGAGGGGGGTGGGGAGAGGGGAATGAGTATGTGAGGGCCAGAGATGTGCTCGGAGGGGGGTGAGGAGAGGGGAATGAGTATGTGAGGTCGTTAAATGTTATAAAAATAAAAAGTTTCAATCTCATGTGTTTTGGGCTTTTTTTGGGCTTGTTTTTTTTTTGGAAAAAAGTGCTTGTTCTTTCATGAAAACCTGGCAACACTGAAATGTATGCATGCAGTTCCAGTATACCCAGTGAGAGAGGAGGTGTTCTCAGGGCTTGCCACTGTCTTAGTAAATGTATGCGTTCAGTGCTAGTATAGTGCTAGAGAGGAAGTGTTCTTGGGATGGATTTAAGGAGGGATCTGCATGCAATGTCAGTACATGAGTGGTTTTATAAAGAGAGAGAAGAGGGGAGTCCTGGGGTGGTGTTAGGGAGGGATATTCTTGTCATCTCATTGAGTAAACATATGCATGCAGTGCAGGGCTGGTGCAAGGACAGTGGGGGCCCTAGGTGACTTGTGCCTTGCACACACTCTCCCTGTTCTCGCTGTGCTGCCCCCACTAGTCTCGGGCCTGACTCCTCCTACCTCATTCTTGCTGCAAACTGTATGCTTCTCAGGGCCGCGAGCAGCCTATGCTCTTCACAGCCTGACAAATCTCTACTCCTCTTTGCCACAAGCAACTCCGCTTGTGGCACCACCTGGCTGCTCTTCGATGCCCCCCCCCCCCCCCCCCAGGGTCGGCACCATAGACAACTGCCTAAGTTCACCTAATGGATGTGCTAGCCCTGGTGCAGTGCCAATTCAAACAGTGAAAGAGGAGACATTCCTGGGAATGGAATTAGGGAGAGTGTGCCTGCCCTCTCAGTGAGTAAAGTTTGCATGCAGTGCCTCAAGCCGGGGATTTGGGGTTCAATTCCTACTTGGGGTGGGGTTTGCCTTCTAGGCACATCTTCATACTACTCTTGTAGAAAGTAAAGCAGATAGATACATAGGTAGTATTCTCCTCAGTCCTACCTATTAATGATAAAGGCCTCCCCATTAATGATAAAGGCCCTTTATCCCGCATTCTGGAGATAAATGAATGACTGTGTAGATGGTGTCAATGAGAGCGTTTAGGCTTCTCAGATCATGGGATGATATTTTATTGATTGCTGAGCAGAAATGGGGTCCATCTCTTGAAAAAGGTGCACAGCATCTTTCCACACATAATGGGAAACTTACTGAGGAGGGCTTTAAGCTAGAATCATCCTGGAGGGGTGAACAAAAACTTAACGTAAGTAAAATATTAAATGTTTATATAGAAATGGGAAATAGGGGGAAAAAAAAGCAATGTTTGGAAAGCTATGTACACTAATGCTCACAGTATGGGGAATAAAGTCCCAGATCTAGAGGCAGTCATGAAAGAAGTTGATTCAGATATATTAGCTGTCACGGAGACCTGGTGCATGGAAATCCATGGCTAGGATATAGTTATCCACAAATCAAATAACAATGGTTCAACTGGTCAATCTTATTATCTTACACTGCCAATGTCAAAGTTTCATATGTGGGCCCCTTACTTTCAGGGTCTGTAATCACTTTAGACTCCAAACTGGTATAGGGTCACTTTTACTTTATTATAACAACAAGTTCTCTCATTTTTTTATGTCCACATTTTTATATCCATTTTTCTATATCCATTTCTTTAAAAAGACCATTCTTTCACTACATACTAGATAATTAGTGCCGCCTCTAAATCAAATCTTTGACACCAACTTTGGTTCAAACTAATTTGTATGCCAAACAAGCCAAAAACTTGAATACTCATCCATTAGTGTTTCCCGACACGATCGTGTTTCAGACAGCGTCCTGCCTCAGGGGATTCACTGTAATCTCAGCACTCTTCCACAAGCATCATCCATGGTCCCATACTTCAAATACTGGCTTCTACCACTTTGTTTAACTTGCGCGGATTCTCCTCGACCGCGTTCGCTTTTGGCATGGCGGCACTTCAGAGAGTTTATTTATAGACACTTCCCCCAGAAATGATGTCGTCGATTTCTGAATTCCAAGTTCTCTTTCACGTCTGTAGAGTTCTCTTTTACGTCGGATGCCAGACGTAATATTGTTGATTCTTGAGTTTTAAGTTCTCTCTCACGTCAGTTCTCTCTCACGTCAATTCTCTCTTACGTCATTTCCCCCGGACATGATATCATCAGTTTCTGAATTCCAAATTCCAACAATCCAGCCCTTAGTGTTTTTAGGTCTCTTTTGAATGTTTTTCGGTCGTGTTGGGTTCTCAGGAATTTAGGTAGGGTGTTCCAAAGTTTAGGTGAGGCAATTTAAAAGGCTCTTTCTCTTGTGGTTGCTAGATGAGCATCTTTGATAGGGGGAATGTTTAGGTAACCTGAGTTATTAGAGCGTAGGTTTCTTGGAGGATTTTGAGGGATTATGTTTAGGGTGTTAAGACCTTGTTGATCATTGTTTAGGATTTTGTGGATTATGGTCATTGATTTGTAAGCAAAACGTGCAGTAATAGGGAGCCAGTGAAGTGAGGTCAATATTGGTGTTATGTGTTCACTTTTTTTTGTTCCAGTTAGTATTCTGGCAGCTGAGTTCTGCAGTATTTGGAGTGGTTTGAGGGATGAAAAAGGTATTCCAATTAGTAAGGAGTTGCAATAGTCGAATGTGGAGAAGATAAGAAGTTGTAGTACAGTTCTGAAATCGTAGGGGTTGAGAAATGGTTTCAGGTGTCTTAGGGTTAGGAGTCTGTGGTATCCTTCTTTAGTTTTATTTGCTATGTGGTTCTTGAAAGAAAGTTCTTTATCAATGATAACTCCGAGGTTCCTGGTGTGGGTGGTAGGGAGTATAGTTATCATTTGTTTGTCAAGTATTGTCAGGGGTGGCGGAGTTGGATTGGGTTTTTTATCCATGAGTAGTATTTCAGTTTTGTCAAAGTTGATTATGAGTTTCAGGGAATTTAGGAGATGTTTGATTGAGATAAGTAGTTCTGAGGTTTTTTTGTAGGTGTCTTCAATCAAATTTTGTATGGGAATGAGGAGCTGAATGTCATCAGCGTAGAGGAAGTGTGTGATTTCATATTCTTTTAATAGTTGGCAGATGGGGAGAAGGTATATGTTGAAAAGGGTGGCTGATAAAGCTGATCCTTGAGGGACTCCGGTGTTGAGGTTGATTATTTTTGATAGGTTGTTGTTGATTAATACATGGTATGTTCGATCAGATAAATAGGAAGAAAACCAACGTAAGGTATTGCCAGTTAAACCAATTTGGGATAGTCGCTCCAATAGTATATTGTGGTTCACTGTGTCGAAGGCGGCTGAAAGGTCAAGAAGAATGAGCAAGTATTTTTCACCTTTGTCCAAGCCTCTTATTATAATGTCATTTAGGGAGATAAGGAGAGATTCCGTGTTTAGGTTTTTTCTAAAACCATATTGGGATGGAGGTAGGATGCTGTTTGTCTCCAGGTAGTCATCTAGTTGAGTGTGTACAACTTTTTCAATGGTTTTGGCTATGAACGAAAGGTTTGATATGAGGCGGTAGTTGGTAAGGATTTCCGAATCTAGGTTGTTCTTTTTAAGGATTGGTTTGATGACAGCAGATTTGAGGCATTTGGGGTAGTTGCCTTCGGTCAGTGATAAATTGAAAATTTTGGTGATGGTTTTTGATATGGTAGGTTCAATTGATTTGAGGGTTGTTATTGGGATGTTGTCTAATGGATGGCTGGCAGGGTTCATTTTATTTATTATAGATTGAATTTCAATGGTGGAGGCAGTGTCAAAGTTTGACCATGATGAGGTTATCTTGTTGTTAAGTTTGGTGTTCTGGTTGTTGTTGGTTATGATGGATTGGATTAGATGAGATATTTTGTTGTTGAAGAAATCAGCAAAGTCATCGCTTCCATGTTTGGTGCATGAAGACTCGGGTGGTTTTGGTAAGTTTCTGAACTATTGCGAATAACATTCTGGGGTTATGATGAAATTTGGAGATTTTGTTGGAGAAGAATTCCTTTTTCGCATTGTTGATGATATTTTTATATTGAGCTAAGTTGTTCCGATAATTATTTAGTGTGGTAGTATTTTTGTTTCTTCTCCATTCTCTTTCTTTTTTTTGGAGTATGCGTTTGGCAGTTCTGATATTTTCATTATACCATTGGTTGTTGTGTTTGGGTTGTTGTTTAGTCTTTGTAATAATGGGACTGATGTTGTCTGCAACTTGTTTTGTGATGTTTAGCCATGATGAGGTAGCGTTCTCGGAGTTAGATAGATTGATGTTGTTTAATTCAGATTGAAGAATTTTTTGTAAAAGTTCTATGTTGAATGGTGGACGGTAGGATATTTTGTTTGGGGTGATTTGAGGAGGTTTAAGGTTGAGGTTTGTATGTAAATTAGCTTGGATTAGATGGTGGTCGGACCAGGGTTTCTCTGGTAGGGATGTGAATCGTTTTTTGATTATTTAAAATATCGTCCTATATATTTTAAATCGTCAAAAATCGTTAGAGGCGATATTTAATAGGAATTAAATCCTATTTAATATCGTCAAAAATCATAAATCAGGGGGAGGGGTAGGGGGAGGGCGGGAAAACCGGCACACTAAAACAACCCTAAAACCCACCCCGACCCTTTAAAATAAATCCCCCACCCTCCCGAACCCCCCCAAAATGCCTTAAATTACCTGGGGTCCAGCGGGGGGTCCCGGTGTGATCTTTTACTCTCGGGCCTCCGGTGCATTGTAGAAATGGCGCCGGCGCTACCTTTGCCCTCTCATATGACAGGGCAAAGGTAGCGCCGGCGCCATTTTGTTTTTTGTCCCCCGACGTCAGGAGAGTAGGAGATCGCTCCCGGACCCCCGCTGGACCCCCAGGGACTTTTGGCCAGCTTGGGGGGCCTCCTGACCCCCACAAGACTTGCCAAAAGTCCAGCGGGGTCCGGGAACGACCTCCTGCACACGAAACGTTTTGCCGTACAAAATGGCGCCAGCCATACGCCGGCCATACGCCGTATGGCTGGCGCCATTTTGTATGGCAAAACGATTCGAGTGCAGGTCGCTCTTGGACCCCCGCTGGACTTTTGGCAAGTCTTGTGGGGGTCAGGAGGCTCCCCCCAAGCTGGCCAAAAGTCCCTGGGGGTCCAGCGGGGGTCCAGGAGCGATCTCCTACGCTCCTGACGTTGGGGGACAGCGCCGGCACTACCTTTGCCCTGTCATATGACAGGGCAAAGGTAGCGCCGGCGCCATTTCTACAATGCACCGGAGGCCCGAGAGTAAAAGATCACACCGGGACCCCCCCTCTGGACCCCAGGTAATTTAAGGCATTTTGGGGGGGTTCGGGAGGGTGGGGGATTTATTTTAAAGGGTCGGGGTGGGTTTTAGGGATGTTTTAGTGTGCCGGTTTTCCCGCCCTCCCACGATTTACGATTTACACGATATTTAAAAAAACAAAACCGCGACGATCCGATTCCCTCCCCCCCCCCAGCCGAAATCGATCGTTAAGATGATCGATCACACGATTCACATCTCTATTCCCTGGTGTGGGTAGAGAATGATTTCCAGATTTCAGTGTTGATAAAAATGAGATCAATTGTGTGGCCTGCTTTATGAGTTGGAGATTGGATTATTTGTTCTAGATATAGAGTTGATAGTGCATCAATGATAGTTTGGCAGGTTTTTGAGTGAGTTGGTAAGTTGAAATGTATGTTGAAGTCACCAAGTATGATTATGGGTTTGTTGAGGGAGATGTTGTTCATAATATATTCAATTAGAGGTGAGCAGTTTTTATCGAGTGCTCCTGGAGGACAGTAAATGAGGCATATTTGCAGTTTTGGTGAATCATATAAACTAAGCAATTTCAAATGGTGGAGGAATGTTAGATGGGCAAAGTGTTAGTTGCAGGCTTTTTTTAGATATAAGTATTAAGCCACCTCCTTTTTTATTTTTTCTGGGGATTGAAGAGATGTTGTAATCTAGGTTGGATAGTTGGTTTATTAGAATGGAATCCGTGTTTTTGAGCCAGGTTTCCGTAATTGCAATGAAATCTGGTTTGTGGTCACTGAGAAGGTCATTGAATAGAGGGATTTTTTTTTTTATTATAGAATGAGTATTGATGAGTATGAATGAGAGAAGCATATAGTTTGAGAGTTGGATATGTGTGCTGTTTTTGTAGTTTATTGGTTGATTTAGTTTGTGAGGAGGTTTCGATGAGGAATGTTTCTTAGAGGAGTATGATTATTTGGAGATGAGATCATGTTGTTCATCTTCATATCTTTTTGAGATTTTGGATTGAAAGTTGATTGAGATAGCAATATGAGAGTATAGCTTGCTTTTGGAAGGCAGTTGTTAGTAGGGATGTGAATCGTTTTCCATATCGTCTTAACGATAGAAATCGTGTGGCAGGGCAAGAAAATCGTCTTAGGCACGATTTTTTAGTTAAAAAATCGTTAAAAATCGTTTTTTTCCGATTAGTGCGCACTAACTCGAGTTAGTGCGCACTAACGGGAGTTAGTGCGCACTAACTGGGAGTTAGTGCGCACTAACTGAAATGATACAATTTGACACTTTTCAGGTCAGTTAAGGTCAGTTTAGGAATGAATATGTATTCCTATTGGCTGCCCTCTTATTTATTCATGTTACCAAGTTTCCTACTGACAGTATATGGGGGATGGGAAATGGAAACAGTTGGTAGCTTGACAAAACAAGTAATGTGATCAGTCAATGTGACTAGAACTTGTGCCCTAACCCTGATACCAGGGGTATTGTGATCTTCCTGCACACAGTGCCCTATCCCTATTAATACCAGGAGTGTTGTGATCTTCCTGCACACAGTGCCCTATCCCTAATACCAGGGGTGTTGTGATCTTCCTGCACACAGTGCCCTATTCCTGATACTGGGGGTGTTGTGATCTTCTTGCACACATCCCGGTATCAGGGATAGGGCACTGCATGCAGGAAGATCACAACACTCCTGGTATTAATAGGGATAGGGCACTGCATGCAGGAAGATCACAACACTCCTGGTATTAATAGGGATAGGGCACTGCATGCAGGAAGATCACAACACCCCTGGTATCAGGGATAGGGCACTGTGTGCAGGAAGATCACAATACCCCGGAGGAGTGAGGGTCAGGCAGCTCCCCCCTGTCTGTGAAGCCAGCCTCTCACTAGTAATGCAGGGAGGGAGCTGTCTCAGACTTCACCATCCTCCCCCCCCCCTCACCCACACACCATTCACTAGCTGGGACATGGGGGAAGTCAGGAGTGAGGGTCAGGCAGCTCCCCCCTGTCTGTGAAGCCAGCCTCTCACTAGTAATACAGGGAGGGAGCTGTCTCAGACTTCACCATCCTCCCCCCCCCCTCAACCACACACCATTCACTAGCTGGGACATGGGGGAAGTCAGGAGTGAGGGTCAGGCAGCTCCCCCCTGTCTGTGAAGCCAGCCTCTCACTAGTAATGCAGGGAGGGAGCTGTCTCAGACTTCACCATCCTCCCCCCCCCCCTCACCCACACACCATTCACTAGCTGGGACATGGGGGAAGTCAGGAGTGAGGGTCAGGAGCTCCCCCCTGTCTGTGAAGCCAGCCTCTCACTAGTAATGCAGGGAGGGAGCTGTCTCAGACTTCACCATCCTCCCCCCCCCTCACCCACACACCATTCACTAGCTGGGACATGGGGGAAGTCAGGAGTGAGGGTCAGGCAGCTCCCCCCTGTCTGTGAAGCCAGCCTCTCACTAGTAATACAGGGAGGGAGCTGTCTCAGACTTCACCATCCTCCCCCCCCCCTCACCCACACACCATTCACTAGCTGGGACATGGGGGAAGTCAGGAGTGAGGGTCAGGCAGCTCCCCCCTGTATGTGAAGCCAGCCTCTCACTAGTAATGCAGGGAGGGAGCTGTCTCAGACTTCACCATCCTCCCCCCCCCCCCCTCACCCACACACCATTCACTAGCTGGGACATGGGGGAAGTCAGGAGTGAGGGTCAGGAGCTCCCCCCTGTCTGTGAAGCCAGCCTCTCACTAGTAATGCAGGGAGGGAGCTGTCTCAGACTTCACCATCCTCCCCCCCCCCTCACCCACACACCATTCACTAGCTGGGACATGGGGGAAGTCAGGAGTGAGGGTCAGGAGCTCCCCCCTGTCTGTGAAGCCAGCCTCTCACTAGTAATGCAGGGAGGGAGCTGTCTCAGACTTCACCATCCTCCCCCCCCCCCCCTCACCCACACACCATTCACTAGCTGGGGCATGGGGGAAGTCAGGAGTGAGGGTCAGGCAGCTCCCCCCTGTCTGTGAAGCCAGCCTCTCACTAGTAATACAGGGAGGGAGCTGTCTCAGACTTCACCATCCTCCCCCCCCCCTCACCCACACACCATTCACTAGCTGGGACATGGGGGAAGTCAGGAGTGAGGGTCAGGCAGCTCCCCCCTGTATGTGAAGCCAGCCTCTCACTAGTAATGCAGGGAGGGAGCTGTCTCAGACTTCACCATCCTCCCCCCCCCCCCCCTCACCCACACACCATTCACTAGCTGGGACATGGGGGAAGTCAGGAGTGAGGGTCAGGCAGCTCCCCCCTGTCTGTGAAGCCAGCCTCTCACTAGTAATGCAGGGAGGGAGCTGTCTCAGACTTCACCATCCTCCCCCCCCCCCTCACCCACACACCATTCACTAGCTGGGACATGGGGGAAGTCAGGAGTGAGGGTCAGGCAGCTCCCCCCTGTCTGTGAAGCCAGCCTCTCACTAGTAATGCAGGGAGGGAGCTGTCTCAGACTTCACCATCCTCCCCCCCCCCTCACCCACACACCGTTCAGCGAGGCGCTGGAACCCTCGCTGAACGACCTCCTGCAGTCGATCTCCTGCCGGCGCCATTTTCCGTACGAAAACGATTCGCGGCGGGAAATCGCTCCCTGACCCCCGCTGGACCTCCAGGAACTTTTGGCCAGCTTGTGGGGGGCCTCCTGACCCCCACGAGACTTGCCAAAAGTCCAGCGGGGGTCCGGAAGGACCTCCTGCCGTCCAATCTTTTTCGTCTATGGCCGCCGCCATTTTCGGCGCCATTTTGGAAAATGGCGCTGGCTGAAGACGACAAGATTCAGAGCAAGAGCCCGTTCCGGACCGCTGCCGTTCCGGACCGCCGCTGGACCCGCAGGTTATTTAAGTTATTTGGGGGGGGGGTTCGGGAGGGTGGGGGATTTAATTTAAAGGGTCGGGGGTGGGTTTTAGGGGGTTTTAGTGTGCCGGCTCACGATTCTAACGATTTATAACGATAAATCGTTAGAATCTGTATTGTATTGTGTTCCATAACGGTTTAAGACGATATTAAAATTATCGGACGATAATTTTAATCGTCCTAAAACGATTCACATCCCTAGCAGAGAAGCCCTTCTTACAAAGCTGAGCTAGTGAGTTAAGTAGGAGGAAAAGTAAACATACTTGTGCCAGTGTGGCTACTTAAAAAATACACTTACCAACAATCAATTACATATATTTGAACTGTGTACAGTTCCAGCCAGGACCACCTTTCTAAAATGCACAGTGATTGGCAAATTCAACATGCACTAGCATTTCAGGTGCCTGCTAACAAAAATAATAAACAAACAAGTTCTAGTCACGTGAGTGCTGATCATTACATTACTTTTTTTGTCAAGCTTCCAACTGTTTCCATTTCACATCCCCCCAACCATTACCTCAGTATTAGCCTTGGTAACATCAATAGATAAGAGCACAGCCAGCCAATAGGAATACATACATACATATTCATTCCTAAGTGACCTTTACTGACCTGGAAGTGTGAACACTTTGTTTCATTTTCTGTTGGTGTTCGTTAGTTTCCAGTTCCATTTCCCATCCCCCCAACCATCACCTCAGTGGTAACCTTGGTAACATCAATAGATAAGAGGGCAGCCAGCCAATAGGAACACATATTCATTCCTAACTGACCTTCAGTGACCTGGAAAGTGTTTATTTGTATCATTTTCATTTAGTGCGCACTAAATCGAGTTAGTGCGCACTAACGGGGAGTTAGTGCGCACTAACACGATTTAACGATTTTTAACGATAAATCGTTAGAATTTCTATTGTATCGTGTTCTATAACGATTTAAGACGATATAAACATTATCGGACGATAATTTTAATCGTTGAAAAATGATTCACATCCCTAGTTGTTAGTGATGCAGTTTTCTTCTTGGTTTTTTTTTTAGTGTTTTGGGAGGAACGGGTTGAGAAGGCAAGGTTTGGGAAGGGGGTGCCTTTGAGGGCTGCGATGAAGGGGTGCTCAAAGTGGCCTGCTCCTTTGGACGCGCTCCTTCGGTGTGCGGCGCACGGCACGCGGCGCCTGGGGTGAGTTTAAATTTAAACACCGCTCACCCGGCTCCTCCTCTGACGTCAGGGGACTGGCTTTGCTTCGATATGGGTGGTGCTGCTGAAAGGAAGCCTTTACTAGACCTGTGCTGCTGGTTGCAGGTGATTTTGAGGGGGGGTTGGCTCGTTAGGCTCCCTCGTTGCTGGTGGAGGCGTTCGGGGAGGCCCCTGCAGAGCTTGGCGTCAGCGAGATGTGAGATGAGCCCGGCAGCATTGGATGAGTCCCTGGGAACTGGTAAGTGGGGACTGGCTGATTGACAGTGCTCTGATGTCTAGGGGGGGCACCCGGGGTGAGTTTAAATTTAAACACCACTCACCCGGCCCCTCCTCTGACGTCAGGAGGCTGGCTTTGCTTTTCAGGGGCTGGCTTTGCTTCGAGATGGGTGGTGCTGCTGAAAGGAGGCCTTTCTGAGGCCTGTGCTGCTGGTTGCAGGCGATTTCGAGGGGGGGTCGGCTCGTTAGGCTCCCTTGTTGCTGGTGGAGGCGTTCGGGGAGGCCCCTGAGGAGCTTGGCATCAGCGAGATGTGAGATGAGCCTGGCAGCATTGGATGAGTCCCCGGGAGCTGGTAAGTGCCATCATTACTGTGTAATTATGTTACTACACTTTTATCCAGTTTCACTCTATGACTTTTTAAACATATAACGCCATCCCTCCACCAGTATGATCCTTTTTATTATTCCGATATAATTTGTACCCTGGCAACATAGTGTCCCATTGGTTAACCTCCTTCAGTGTGAGCACTGAGAGAAGAGGATCACCTTGCTGGAGGCTAAAGGAATCAGTAAGTTCTGCTTGGGAAATTTTTTTAAACTATTGGGGAGAAGTAAACTATTGGGATAAATTAATTAGTGTTTTTGTGTGTTTGTTTTTTAAATAGTCAGTAAGAAGCTTATAAACAGGTTAGTGTTTGTTTTTTAAATAGTAAAGCAGCTAATAAACAAATTAGTGTGTTTGATTTCCCAACCCTACCACCCCTTCTCCCACCCATCCCTATCTCATCCTTTATAGGCAGGTAGCCACTTTCATACCCTCACATACACCCACACACACACACAAATCAACCCTATAACTTCACTTCACGAATTCCCCACACCTTATTGAGAGTTTGATCATTCCCTTGAAGGCCACTACCAGATATATAGTGAATACACTAATAGATTTAAACAACCCTAATTAGACACATTCCTACTCAATTAGCAACCTAAAACTTAACTAGAAACTGAACAAATTTGAGATGAAGGCAGCAGCCCAGCAACAAGAGGAGGGCCTCCCAGTCTTTTGCATCGAGTGTCACATGTATGATTTTTTACCTGCTGGTGAGAAGTTGTATGTGTACATCCGATGCAAGGAGCTCCTGTCTCTTAGAGAATGCGTATGATCTCTAGAGGCTAGAGTGGCAGACCTGGAGGAGCTGAGGCAGACAGAGAGGTATATAGACCTTCAGGGGCATAGTAGCCAAGTCCCAACTTCAGACTGGCAGCCCTGGTGCTGCCTTGGAGGAAGCAGGTCTCATGATTGGAGAGCATCAACGTGGTATAGCAGGAAAGGATCCTGTAGCAAGGATAATGCATTGTCCTCTCGCATCGAGGCTGTGTCTTCCAGGGTTACTGCCCAGGAGGAAAGGGTTACGTTGGCCGTCATAGTTGGTAATTAGATTATTAGGCATGTAGACAGCTGGGTGGCTGGTGGGCATGAGGATCAACTAGTAACATGCCTACCTGGTGCAAAGGTGGTGAACCTCACGCATGACCTAGATAGGATTTTAGACAATGCTGGGGAGAAGCCAATTGTTGTGGTACATGTGGGCACCAACGACATAGGAAAATGTGGGAGGGAGGTTCTGGAAGCCAAATTTAGGCTCTTAGGTAGAAAGTTGAAATCTAGAACCTCCAGGGTAGCATTCTCTGAAATGCTCCCTGTTCCACGCGCAGGTCCCCAGAGGCAGGCAGAGATCCAGAGTCTCAATGCATGAATGAGACGATGGTGCAAGACGAGCGATTCAGTTTTGTAAGGAACTGGGGAGCTTTTTGGGGAAGGGGGGAGTCTTTTCCAAAGGGATGGGCTCCACCTTAACCAGGGTGGAACTAGGCTGCTGGCACTAACCTTTAAAAAGGAGATAGAGAAGCTTTTAAACTAGAACAAAGGGGAAAGCCGACAGTTGCTCAGCAGCGCATGGTTCAGAGGGAGATATCTTCAAAGGATACTAATGAAGCATTAGAGTTAGGGCATCCCAACAGAGAGGTTCCATTAATAAGACCTCAATCATTAATAAAACCTCAATCATAAGAAACCCACTATAATTCTCGGAGACTTCAACCTTCACACCAATGAGCCACATCTATCACTCGCATGCCAAATACTCATCGACACCCTATCAGCTATTAACTTCTCACTTGCGGTCAAAGAACCAACCCACAGAGCTGGCCACACACTAGACCTTGTCTTCACCAATGACATATACCTACACCACACACTAATATCATGCTCGCCAGTTCCCTGGTCTGATCACTACCTCCTAAAATGCCAATCTGGAATACACACGAAAAACATGACAAATGAACTCAATACCATCAGATTCAAATACAGACCTCCTTTCAACATTGATATATTACAAAATGAACTTGAAAAACAGCTCCCCAACATGGACTTTTCTAATACCGACAACACCACTCATTCATGGACTCAAATAACATCTGATGTCACCAACAACATCAACCCAGAAAAAACCAAATGTCTCAATAACAACCGAATTAAACCCAACCCATGGTTTAGTAAACAACTAAAAGATACCAAGACCACCCTAAGAAAAAAAGAAAAAGAATGGCGAAAAATGAAATGCCAGACTTCCCTTGCCAACTACCACATATACCTATCCTACTATAAAAACTTACTAAACAAGACAAAGCAAGAATACTTCAGCAAAAAAAATTCAAAAATTCTCTCACAACCCAAAAACTCTATTTGACATTGTGAACAAACTCATCTCTGACAATAACCCTACAGCTACCTTTACAAACACTAACTTGAGCCAAGACCTAGCTATATTCTTCAAACAAAAAATCAACAAAATAACTACAAATTTAAACAACCTACCACAACAAAACATCACATATATCAGTAACAGCACCACACTTTGGTCTACCTTTTGACATATCTCCTGCACAGAAGTAGAGAATCTAATTAAAGCCTTAAAGCCTGCCAACCATGACCTTGACAAAATTCCAACAAACTCCCTTAAAGAAATATCACAAACCATTTCCTCTACAATAGCTAACATCATCAACAAATCACTAGAAAAAGGATCTCTCTCTGACACCTTAAAACTAGCCATAATCAAACCTATCCTAAAAAACAAGAATCTAGATCCCACTGATCTCAACAACTACCGACCTATCTCAAACTTATCCTTCCTCGCCAAACTAACAGAAAAAGCTGTACTCAAACAACTGAACCAACACCTAGAAATAAACAACATTCTATACCCAACTCAACATGTATTCCATCAACACATCTCTACTCACTGCCCTTTTAGATACAATTATAAGGGGTTTCAACAAAGGTCAATGCTTCATCCTCATCCTCCTCGACCTATCAGCAGCCTTTGACACAGTCTATCATAATAGCTTAATACATAGATTATCTGAAATCGGTCTCACTGAAACGCCCTTGAATTGGTTCAAATCCTTCCTAAGCAATAGATCCTTTCAGGTAAACATCAACAACACCAAATTTGATCCAACCATCCTTGAGACCAGAGTCCCTCAAGGATCTGCCTTGTCAGCCATACTGTTCAACATTTCTCTTCTGCCTCTAAGTCAACTACTTTCTAGTCTCAGCATCACCTACTTCATGTATGCTGATGACATACAACTACTAATTCCAATCTCCGACACATTTGAAAATACCCTCAAACAATCAACCATCTACCTAAACTCCATTAAACAACTACTAAACAATATGAAACTCTGCCTAAACATGGATAAGACGGAATACATACTACTAGAACGAAAATCCTCAACAAACAAAACCACCATCTCTAACACCATCAACATTTCAACCCCCAAACTCAGTAATACAGTAAGAGACCTCAGGATCTGGATCAACCCAGAACTAAACTTTAAAAAACACATTTCCATGAAAATAAATGAAGGTTTCCACAAACTATTAACTCTAAAACACCTTAAACCCCTCCTAAACCCACAAGACTTCAGAACCATCCTTCAAACACTGATTTTCACATGTTTTGACTACTGCAACTCCCTTCTCCTGGTTACTCCCCAAAACAACCACACATCCACTCCAAATACTGCAGAATGCAGCGGCAAGAATTTTAACTGGACAGAAAAAAACTGAGCACATCACACCAACACTGGCTACCCATCGAAAAACGAATTGAGTTCAAAGTGCTGAGGGGGGATATGATAGAGGTCTTTAAGATCACAAGAGGTCTTGAACGAGTAGATGTGACTCGGTTATTTACACTTTCGAATAATAGAAGGACTAGGGGGCATTCCATGAAGTTAGCAAGTAGCACATTTAAGACTAATTGGAGAAAATTCTTTTTCACTCAACGCACAATAAAGCTCTGGAATTTGTTGCCAGAGGATGTGGTTAGTGCAGTTAGTGTAGCTGGGTTCAAAAAAGGTTTGGATAAGTTCTTGGAGGAGAAGTCCATTAACGGCTATTAATCAAATTTACTTAGGGGTAGATTTTAAAAAAGAGCGCGATCGCGTACTTTTGTTCGCAGCAGGCGCAAACAAAAGTACGCTGGATTTTATGAGATACGTGCATAGCCGTGCGTATCTTATAAAATCCTGGATCGGCGCGCGCAAGGCTGCCGATTTTGGGCAGCCTGCGCGCGCCGAGCCGCACAGCCTGCCTCCGTTCCCTCCAAGGCCACTCCGAAATCAGAGCGGCCTCGGAGGGAACTTTCTTTCGCCCTCCCCTCACCTTCCCCTTCCTTCCCCTACCTAACCCACCCCCCCGGCCCTATCTACCCCCCCCCCCCTTACCTTTGTCCCTCGATTTACGCCTGATAGAAGCAGACGTAAATCTACGCGTGCCAGCGGACTGCTGGCACGCCGTCATCCGACCCAGGGGCTGGTCCAGAGGCCTCAACCACGCCCCCGGGCCGGCGCCACACCCCCGGTCTCGCCTCCGACACGCCCCCTTAAAAAAACCCCGGGACTTACGCACGTCCCGGGGCTATGTGCGCACCGGCGGCCTATGCAGGCCCTGCTCGCGTAAATCTGGGCGGATTTACGTGAGCAGGGCATTTAAAATCCGCCCGTTAGGGAATAGCCACTGCTATTAATTGTATCAGAAGCATGGGATCTTCTTAGTGTTTGGGTAATTGCCAGGTTCTTGTGGCCTGGTTTGACCTCTGTTGGAAACAGGATGCTGGGCTTGAAGGACCCTTGGTCTGACCCAGCATGGCAATTTCTTATGTTCTTATGCTTACTCTACTACACAAGTCAGTTTACAGAAAAGAAACAGAGTGGCTAAAAGATGTAATACACCTATACACCCCACAATGCAATACAAGATCAACCAACAAAGCACTACTATCAATACCCACAATCACTTCCGCCAAACTCACATCAGTTTGGGAAAGAGCGTTTTCACTAGCAGGACCCCGCCTGTGGAATACCATGCTGGAAAACTTACGAAAACAAAACAACATAAAACTCTTCAGAAAACAACTAAAGACCTGGCTCTTTGAACAAACATATAGAGAAGGTATAGATTAATATACACTCCCCCTACGCAATATAAAGTCCACCGCACTCCCCAATTTTCTGGATCTATGTACACAGTTATTCCCTGCCCGACACAAACAGTATTAATCCCATGCCCAGTTGTTTTCCCCTCACATCTCCCCACCTTAATTTATTACCATAATGCTATCACTTAATATGCTCTGTTTAATACTCTGTTTATTGCTCTGTTTATTTCCTTGTTATTACCCGTTACAATGTAATCAGTTAATTTATCTGTTATTCTCATTATAATGTAATCAGTTAATTTGCTCAGTTCCATGTATCCTGTTGCTTTCACTGTAAACCGTGGTGAAGGCTTGCTCCAAACTATGGTATATAAAAACCGTCAAACAAATAAATAAGAAAAGTAATTCAAGTGCTGTAATTAAAAACTCACCTGAGCTAAAAGATTCCAATTTATCCCTATCAATTAGAAAGCAGAATAAAAATACAAACAAAAATATACACTGCCAGATGTCTAAGAAGTAAGATGGGAGAATTAAAATGCATAGAAGTGAATGATGACATAGACTTAATTAGCATCTCAGAGTCATGATGGAAGGAGGATAACCAATGGGACACTGCTATACCGGGATACAAATTATATCGCAATGACAGAGAGGAGCATCTGGGAGCTGGGGTGGCGCTTTATGTTCGGGATGGCATAGAGTCCGAAACATCCTGCATGAGACTATATGCACAATCGAATCTTTATGGGTAGAAATCCCTTGTGTGTTGAGGAAAAGTATAGTGATAGAAGAATACTACCGTTCACCTGGCCAAGATGGTGAAACAGACAGTGAAATGCTAAGAGAAATTAGGGAAGCTAACCAAATTAGTAGTGCAGTAATAATGGGAGATTTCAATTACCCCAATATTGACTGGGTAAATGTAACATCAAGACATGCTAGAGCAGGGGTCAGGAACCTTTTTGGCTGAGAGAGCCATAAACGCCACATATTTTAAAATGTAATTCCATGAGAGCCATACAATATGTTTAAAACTAAATACAAGTAAATGTGTGCATTTTATGTAAGATCACACTTTTAAAGTACAATAAGTCTCTGAAAATATTACACCAGGCCTTAAGACACCAATACATCTCCTATTAGGAAAACGGACCAAGTCAGGCTGCTATAGAGTCCTACACAGAAACTACACGCCAGCAGAAAACCTCACCTGAATCACGTGCTGTCCCTCACCTAACATAGAATAAAGAGACCAAAACGCATAACAAGAAGCATGCAGACAAAAACTGAATTGGAAACTGCAACAAGCCAGAGTCTCTGTATGCAGTGTAACAAAGGAAAAAAGAAACATCACACATCCTTATAAAACAAATCAAGAAATATAAAATCATCAGCAGTAAAACTGTACTAACAAAAGAACATATTTCGAAACAGCTGATGAGTGGAATATCCAATAATTAAAAACTCATATAAAACATTTCCAGATACCAACAAAATATTTCAAAATAGCAGACACAAAGATCCAGTAATGAAAAATAATAAGGATACAAAAATTTTTTTGCTCTGCATACCTGGGAACGTTTGATATCCAGGTGTCCTGAGATTGTTCTGAATTAGCAGGAGGTGGGGTGGTTTGCTTGGAACTTTCTCCTCTCTCAGTCACATACCAGCGCTCTCTCTCACACTGGCTCTCAATGACACACCTATACACACATGCTCTCAGTCACTCACATATACAAATGTTTTTTCTCTCTCACTTATATAGGCTCTTAATTACACATTTACACACATGCTGTCTATCTTTTCACGCTTACACACACACAGGCTTTCAATCACATAAATACATGCTGTCTTTTTCTCTCACACACAGACTCTCATTCACATGCTTACAAACATGTCCTCTCTTTCTCTCATTTACACACAGGCTCTCAATCACATACTCACATGCTCCCTCACCTAAATTAGCTCTCAATCACACAGACACACATGGTCTCTCTCTCTCATTTAAACACAGGCTCTCAATCACATACTCACATGCTCCATCACCTAAACCAGCTGTCAATCAGACACAGACACACATGATCTCTCTCTTACTTATACACACAGGCTCTTAATCATACATACACATGATCTCTCTCACACACAAAGGATCTCAATCATACACACATACTCTTTCAAACAAACAGGTTTTCAATTACAAACTTACACATACAGGTTCCCAATGGTAAACTTACATTCATGCTCTCTCTCTCACAGGCAGGATCTCAATCACAGACATACTCTCTTTCACATATACAGGCTCTCAATCATTCACATACATGCAATCTCTCACTCACACACACAGGATCTCAAACACACATGCTTGCTCGCTCATTCATTCACTCTCTCTCTCTCCCCCCTTCCCCCCCCCCCCCCCCCCCCCCCCGGGAACTCGCGGCAGCAGCAGCCACCTCCCAACGCTAACCTCCTTCATTTTCAGCCCTCGCGGAGGCGAAGGCGGAGTCCCATCGGCCGCGGTTGAAGATTTTCATTTTCCTCCGAGCCGCGCTGCAGTCTTCTTCCCGTCGGACACTAGCGTGCCTGCGCGGGAAGAGGCACCCGATGCTCTCCACTTCCTCTTCCGGGCCGCGGGAAGAAGAGAGCACCGGCGTGCTCTCTTCTTCCCGCGGCCCGGAAGAGGAAGTGGGAGCATCGGGTGCCTGCGCGGGAAGACCCCGCGCAGGCACCCGATGACTCCAGCGCTGGCACCCGGCTGACACCCGATGACTCCCGCGCAGGCACCCGGATGACTCCAGTCGGCGTGCTCTCTTCTCCTCCCCCCCGCGGCCCGGAAGAGGAAGTGGTGAGCATCGGGTGCCTGCGCGGAAGAAGAGACCACGCTAGTGTGGTCTCTTCTTCCCGCGCAGGCACCCGATGCTCTCCACTTCCTCTTCCGGGCCGCGGGGGGGGGGGGGGGGGGAGAAGAGAGCATGCCGGTGCCGCTGACTCCAGCTGTCCTGCCGCGTTCCACCCGGGCTGACAGCATTTTAAGCCCGGGCGGCGGAGGACCGGGGAGCAGCTGGGTCAGCGGGGAACCGCGAAGTATGGCGACACTTGTCTGCGAGCCAGATGCAGCCCTCAAAAGAGCCATATCTGGCTCGCGAGCCATGGGTTCCCGACCCCTGTGCTAGAGAGATAAAGTTCCTGGATGAAATAAATGACAATTTTATGGAGCAATTGGTTCAGGAACCAATGAGAGAGGGAGCAATTTTACATCTAATTCTCAGTGGAGCACAGGATTTGGTGAGAGAGGTAACTGTGGTGGGGCTGCTTGGCAATAGGGTTCATAATATGATCAAATTTGAATTAATGATTAGAAGGGGGACAGTAAGCAAATCCACAGCCCTAGTGCTAAACTTTCAAAGTGTAACTTTGATAAAATGAGAACAACAGTTAGAAAAAAACTGAAAGGAGCAGCTACAAAGGTAAAAAGTGTGCAAGAGGGATGGACATTGTTAAAAAAATACCATCCTAGAAGCACAGTTCAGATGTATTCCACACATTAAGAAATATGGAAGGAAGGCAAAATGATTACTGGCATGGTTAAAAGATGATGTGAAAGAGGCTATTTTAGCTAAAAAGATCTTCATTCAAAAACTGGAAGAAGGATAAAGCATAAGTGCTGGCAAGTTAAATGTAAGACATTGATAAGACAGGCTAAGAGAGAATTTGAAAATAAGTTGGCCGTGGAGGCAAAAACTCTCAGTAAAATTATTTTTAAATACATCCGAAGCAGAAAGCCTGTGAGGGTGTCAGTTGGACTGTTAGATGATTGAAGGGTTAAAGGAGCACTTAGAGAACATAAGGCCATCAGAAAGATTAAACAATTTCTTTGCTTTGGTGTTTACTGAAGACAATGTTGGGGAGATACCTATTCTGGAGAAGGTTTTCATGGGTAATGATTGAGATGAACTGAACCAAATCATGGTGATCCTAGAAGATGTGGTAGGCCTGATTGACAAACTGAAGAGAGGCAAATCACCTGGACTGGATGGTATACACCCCAGAGTTCTGAAGGAACTAAAAAATGAAATTTCAGTTCTATTAGTTAAAATTTGTAACCTATCATTAAAATCATCCATTGTACCTGAAGACTGGATGGTGGCTAATGTAACCCCACTATTTAAAAAGGGCTCCAGGGACAATCAGGGAAACTACAGACCAGTTAGCCTGACTTCATTGCCAGAAAAAATAGTGAAATGTGTTCTTCATTGTATTTTACATCCTTTCTCAGTTATATGTAAACCGGCGTGATGTTCCCATGAATGTCTGTATAAAAAAGTTCATAAATAAAAAAATAAATAAAATCACAGAACATATAGAAAGACATGGTTTAATGGCACAAGTCAGCATGGCTTTACCCAAGGCAAGTTTTGCCTCACAAATCTGCTTCAATTTTTGAAGGGGTTAATAAACATGTAGATATAGGTGAACTGGTGGATGTAGTGTATTTGGATTTTCAGAAGACATTTGACATAGTTTCTCATGAGAGGCTTTAAAGAAAAGTAAAAAAAATCATGGGATAGGTCACGATGTCCATTTGTGGATTACAAACTGATTAAAAAACAGGAAACAGAGAGTAGGAGTAAATGGACAATTTCCTCAGTGGAAAAGGGTACACAGTGGAGTGCCTCAAGGATATGATCTAGGACCCATGGTTTACAATATATTTATAAATGATCTGGAAAGGAATACGACGAGTGAGGTAATCAAATTTGCAGATTATACAAAATTATTCAGAGTGGTTAAATCACAAGCGGATTGTGATAAATTGTAGGAGGGCTTTGTAAGACTGGAAAATTGGGCATCCAGCTGGCAGATGAAATTTAATGTTGATAAGTGCAAGGTGATGCATATATTGAGAAATAACCCATGCTGTACTTACACAATGTTAGGGTCCAATTTAGGAGCTACCGCCCAGAAATAAAATCTAGGCATCATAGTGGATAATACTTTGAAATCGTCAGCTTAGTGTGCTATGGCAGTCAAAAAAGCAAACAGAATGTTAGAAATTATTAGGAAGGGAATGGTGAATAAAACAGAGGATGTCATAATGCCTCTATCACTCTATTTTGAGACTGCACCTTGAATAGTATGTACAATTCTGGTCGCCGCTCTCAAGAAAGATATAGTTGCGATGGAGAAGGTACACAGAAGGGTGACCAAAATGATAAAGGGGAAGGAAATGTTCCCCTATGAGGAAAGACTAAAGAGGTTAGGGCTGTTCAGCTTGGAGAAGAGACGGCTGAGGAGGGATATGATAGAGATCTTTAAAATCATAGAAGGTCTAGAATGGGTAAATGTGAGTTGATTTACTCTTTCAGATAATAGATCTAGGGAGCACTCCATGAAGTTAGCATATAGCACATTTAAAACAAGTCGGAGAAAATTCATTTTCAATCAATGCACAATTAAACTCTGGAATTTGTTACCAGGGGAAGTGGTAAGTGCAGTTATAGTGGATAGGTTTCTGGAGAAGTCTATTACCTGCCATTAATCAAGTTGATTTAGAAAATATCCACTGCTATTACTAGCATCAGTAGTGTGGGATATACTTAGTTTTTGTGTATTTGCCAGGTATTTGTAGTCTGGATTGGCCACTGTTGGAAACAGGATGCTGGGCTTGATGGACCCTTGGTCTGACCCAGTATGGAAATTTCTTATGTTCTTATGTTCCACCAGGTCTCTGAGATACAATTATATCTACATCTTCATTCAGTGATTTCATTCCAGTCTTCCTATCTTATGTTTTAGACTTCTAGCATTTGTATACAGATATTTCAAAGTATGTATTTTGTTTGAATTAACAACTTGCTTATCATTTGATGGGGTAATTTGCAATCTTTCTGCTTTCTGCCCTTTACATAAAAGGCACATGGGTTATTTTATCATTTATTGCTACCTGTCTATCAGAATGCCCTAACATCCCTGTTTTGTTAGTATCCTTCTAAGATACATTATTCCACACTATGGAGTAGATTTTCAAAGGGTTGCACGCATAAGATATGCGCGCAACCCCCGAAAACCTACCCCTGCCTCCCCCTGCATGCGCCGAGCCTATCTTGCATAGGCTCGGCGGCGCGCGCAACCACCGGGACGCGCGTATGTCCCGGGGCTTGCAAAAAGGGGTGTGGCGGGGTGGTCCGGGGCAGTTCGGGGCGGTGCGTGGCCTGAGCCTCCAGGCATAGCGGCCATTTGCCGCTGTGCCCGGGATCGCCGGCCGGCCATTGGCCGGCGCGCGTAAGTTACGCTTGCCAGGATGCAGGCGTAACTTCTTCAATAAAAGTAAAGGGGAGTTCTAGGTAGGGCTGGGGGGTGGGTTAGGTAGGGGAAGGGAGGGGAAAGTGCGGGGGGCGGAAGTAAAGTTCCCTCCGAGGCCGCTCCGATTTCGGAGCGGCCTCGAGGGAATGGAGGCAGGCACGCAAGTTGCACAAGTGTGCACCCCCTTGCGCGCGCCGACCCTGGATTTTATAACATGCGTGTGCAGCCGTGCACATGTCATAAAATCGGGCGTAGATTTGTTCGAGCCGAGTTGCGCAAACAAATCTGCGCCCGCGCGCAGGTTTTAAAATCTGTCCCTATGAGCTTCTGAGCGACTGTCAACATTTCCCCATCATGTAGTTTAAAAACTGCCGTATCTCCTTTTTAAAGGTTAGTATAAACAGCCTGGTTCCACAAGGATTAAGGTGAAGCCCATCCCCTTTCCCCAGAAGGTTCCCCAGTTCCTAACAAATCTAAAACCCTATTTCCTGCACCATTGTCTCATCCATGCATTCAGACGATGGAGCTCAGGCTGCCTCTGGGGTCCTATGCGTGGAACAGGGAGCACTTGTGAGAATGCTATCCTATAGGTTCTAGATTTCAGTTTCCTAACTAAGAACTTAAGAACAAAATATATGCCAAACTGGGTCAGACCAAGGGTCCATCAAGCCCAGTATCCTGTGTCCAACAGTGGCCAAACAAGTCAGAAGTACCTGGCAAGTACCCAAACATTAAAGACCAGATTTTAAAAGCCCTGTGCACATGCAAACCAAGGGTTACTTGTGAGGCTGGGCACTGCATGCGCTGAGCACATTTTAGAAAGGGACCGGCCATACGTGTAACCCCCGTAATGCGCAGAAGTGCCGGGCCAGAAGAAAGGGATGTGCTGGAGGCGGGGTATGGGCAGAGAGGGGCCAGTCAAGGACAGCACCATTAGACTCTGTCCCGGGGAAGCACGTGTCAGCAACCAGCCAGTGCACTGAGTTTATTTCTGCTCTGGAGGAGCAGTAATTATTAAAATAAAAACATTGGGGCTAGCTAGGGAGTTTTTAAGGGGTCGGGGAGGAGGGGGAAAAGGAAGGAAGGGTAAGGGTAGGGTTAGGGAAGTTTCCTCCCAGTCCACTCCTTAATTGGAGCGAACTGGGAGGGAACTGGTTTAGGCCTGATCACGTTGCCACATGTATTATTCTAAAATTCAGGGGCATAATATAAAATCAGTGTGTCCATGTGCACATGCTGAGAACCACGTACACATAGACATGTTGCGATGGAGACAATCCGGATGTGGATCCTTAGGCCGACCGACCCGAAGGAACAGTCGGTAGGCAGAACTCCCACTGGGCAATTGGAGCTTCACCTGGAAACCCGTGACTCCTCCAGAGGAGCTGTGGGAGCCCGGGTTGCTAGGACTTAGGAGTCTTCGCCCTGGAAGCCCGAGGTCCCCCCAGGAGGAGCCCGTAGGGACCCGGACCGCTGGGACTTAGGCGAGAACGAAGAAACCCAGGAGTGGAATCCGGACTGGAGTCTGGGCAGGCAGCGAGCAAGCAGTGGTCGGGTCACGAACCGGGGTCAAGGCAGGCTGAAGATAACAGGAGTCGAAGTCACGGACCGGAGTCAAGGCAGGCTGAAGATAACAGGAGACGAAGTCACGGACCGGAGTCAAGGCAGGCTGAAGATAAGCGTGGTCAAGCTATCCGAGGTCAAGGCAGGAGACAGGCAAGCGGAGTCAGGCAAGCGGGGTCAGGCAGGAAACAGACAATCCAGGAACGCAACTCAGAGCTACCAGAAGTAGGGAACCTCGATGCAAGGCAAAGAAGGCTAGGAACTGCAGGGCTTAAATAGCCCAGCAGCGTCTGACGTCAGAAACGGGAGGAGCCGAGTTTTCCCGCGCTGGTCCCTTTAAAAACGGAGAGTAGCCACGCGCGCGCGCCTGGGGGCGGAGCTAGCCGCGAGAGAACGCCGGCGGCCGTGAGGGAGCTGGCGCATGGCGTCCGAAGGCCCCGTAGGGCCGCGGGGGGGTCGGAGCGGCAGGAGGAAGCAGCGGCAGAGGTCCCGAGTCCGTGGAACGCGGAAGGGAGCAGGGGCTGAGGACCCGAATCCGCGGAGCGCGGCAGCTCTCCGGGACCCGAGGAGCAGGTAAGGCCTCGGACGCCACGGTGGCGACCGAGACCGCAACAGTACCCCCCCTCTTACGCCCCCTCTGCCGAGGGCCAGGCTTCCCGGGATGGTCCAGATGAAATTGAGTTAGCAATGATTTGTCCAAGATGTTCCGAGCTGGTTCCCAAGAGTCCTCCTCGGAACCGCACCCCTCCCATGCCAGCAGGTACTCCCAGCGACGGGCATGGAAGCGAACGTCCAAGACTTCTCGTACCTGATACGTAGTCTCCGTAGACGTAGGAGAAGATAGTGCATCAGTGGAAGGACGGTGGTACCGGGACAGCACCACCGGTTTCAGCAAAGATACGTGGAACACGTTATGAATGCGAAGTGATGATGGAAGATGAAGTCTGTAGGATACTGTACCAATACGCTCTGCAACTTGAAAAGGGCCGCAGTATCGGGGAGCCAACTTACGAGAGCGGTTAGGTAGCTGGAGATTCCGAGTGCTTAACCACACCTTGGTACCTGGCAGAAAAACTGGTGCTGGTCGTCGGAGACGGTTGGCATACTGCTGGGACTTCCTTGCTGCCGTGGTCAGTTTGAGTTGAATCCCCTTCCAGAGATGATGCACTTGACGTGCTGTGGTTAAGGCAGCAGGTGATGGAATAGAAATAGGAAGCGGCAATGGTGGTCTTGGGTGACGTCCATAGACGATCTAGAAAGGGGTTCGTCCTGTGGCAGTATGTGTGTGATTGTTGTAGGCGAACTCTGCCCAAGGCAGGAGAGAAACCCAGTTGTTTCCCTTTTCGGAAATGAAACTGCAGAGGAAAGTTTTAAGAGTGCGGTTCGTGCGCTCTGTCTGACCGTTAGTCTGGGGGTGAAAGGCCGTGGACATATTTAATTGGACCCCAAATTTCCTGCAAAGGGCACGCCAAAAACGAGCTGTAAACTGTGGCCCTCGATCCGATACGATACTCTGTGGTAGTCCATGAGCCCGGAAGACGTGGAGAGTAAACAGAAGAGCGAGTTCAGGTGCAGAGGGCAGCTTAGGCAAAGGTACCAGGCGAATCATCTTGGAAAAACGGTCTACGGTTACCCAAATCACCGTATTACCGTCCGATGGGGGTAGATCCACTACAAAGTCCGTGGCTATGTGGGACCAGGGTTCCACGGGAATAGGCAGTGGCTGCAGGAGCCCCCAGGGCCGCCCACTAGGCGGTTTCTGTCGAGCACATACTGGACATGAGTCGACATATACTCGGACATCTTGTCGCATTCGAGGCCACCAGTAATATCGGCTAAGCAGATCGAGCGTCCTCTCCCTGCCGGCATGACCCCCAGAAAGAGAGTCGTGGCCCCAAGCTAAGACTCTTCTGCGGTCTTTGTGGGAAACCACCACTCGTCCTAGGGTGGAAACTGTGGTGCTGGCTAACTGGATTTTAGCGGGATCAATAATGTGTTGTGGGAGGTCCTCCTTCTCCTCCTGCATTTCATAACGGGAGAGCGCGTCAGCCCGTATATTCTTCAAGGCGGGCCGGTACTTCAGTATGAAATTGAAACGGTTAAAGAAAAGGGACCAACGGGCTTGTCGAGGATTAAGGCGTTGGGCCTGGTTGAGGAACTCCAGGTTCTTATGATCGGTATAAATTGTAACCGGATGAAGGGAGCCCTCCAACCATTGTCTCCACTCCTCCAGTGCAAGTTTGACCGCCAACAACTCCTTATCCCCAATGCCGTAATTGCACTCGGCAGACGAGAATTTCTTGGAAAAGTAGGAGCAGGGTAGGAGATGTCCGGAGTTAGAGACTTGCGAGAGGACCGCTCCCACAGCGATGTTAGAGGCATCGACTTCGACAAAGAATGGCCGTGTTGGATCCGGGTGCCGTAAACAAGTATCGTGGAGGAACGCCTTCTTTAATTGTTCGAAAGCCGCACAGGCACCCTCAGGCCAATGGCGGGTGTTTGCTCCTTTCCGAGTTAGCGCGGTTAGAGGTGCCACCAAGCGAGAGTACTGAGGAATAAAGTGTCTATAGAAGTTAGCAAACCCCAAGAAACGTTGCAATGCTTTTAGCCCCTCGGGTCGGGGCCACTTCCGGATGGCAGAAACCTTGCTGGGGTCCATCCGGAAACCAGTAGAGGAGACTATATACCCAAGGAAGGGTAATGACTCTTGCTCAAAGAGACATTTTTCGAACTTAGCATATAAATGGTGGTCTCGTAAGATCTGGAGTACCTGTCTCACATGTTGCCGATGGGAGGTAAGATCCAGGGAGTGTATGAGAACGTCATCCAGATAGACGATCACGCAGGAGTGCAACAAATCACGCAGAATCTCATTCATCAAGTGCTGGAATACAGTGGAAGCATTGCACAGTCCAAACGGCATCACTAGGTATTCATAATGACCGTCCCGGGTGTTGAACGCCGTCTTCCATTCGTCCCCGGGGCGGATTCGGACCAGATTATATGCGCCGCGGAGGTCCAATTTAGTGAAGATTTGGGCTCCTTGGAGTCTGTCTAACAATTCCGGAATGAGAGGAAGCGGATACCGGTTCTTCTTAGTGATAGCATTGAGCCCACGGTAATCAATGCAAGGCCGCAAGGCTCCATCCTTTTTTGCAACAAAAAAGAAACCTGCTCCGGCGGGAGACTTGGAAGGGCGTATGAAGCCCTTGGCCAGATTCTCGGTGATGTATTCGGACATAGCCCGGGTCTCAGGCTGAGACAAGGGATAGACTCGTCCTCGGGGGGGTGTAGTATCTGGAAGCAACTCTATCGCACAGTCAAACGGTCGGTGTTGCGGTAACAATTCTGCTTTTTCCTTGGAGAAGACGTCCAAAAAGTCAGCATACGGAGCCGGTAATACCGGCGAGGTGTAAGCCAGCGGAATTCGTTGGAATCTTTTCGCTTGGAGGCAGGATTGGAAGCACTCAGAACTCCACTGGGTAATCTGAAAATCCTTCCAGCGAATCACAGGAGAATGTTTCTGAAGCCAGGGTAACCCAAGAACCACCGGATGAACAGCTCTCTCCAACACAAGCAACGAAATCTCCTCTGTGTGTAATACGCCCGTCTGCAAAATCAACGGTACAGTCTCGGAGGAGATGCACCCCGACAAGGGGGTCCCCTGAATGGAGGTTATCCGCAAGGCAGGAGTCCTGGATCGCGTAGGGAGATTCAGCTGTTGCACCAAATCTTTAGTAATGAAGTTGCCTCCAGCCCCGGAGTCAACTAGGGCTTGCGTGAGGAAGGAACCGCCAGGATATTCCAAGGTTACCGGTATAGTACATTGAGGAGCAGGGCTCAGGCAGTCTAGGGGACACTCCTCCCTTACACCTAGGTGCGGGAGTTTTCCGCCCGTTCTTTACACTGTGCAAGGTAGTGGCCCTTTCCGCCACAGTACAAGCACAGCCTCAAGTCCCGGCGTCGCTGTCTTTCTTCGGGAGACAAAGACGAACGGCCCACTTGCATGGGCTCATCAGAGGCAGTTGCTGGTGCAGGTGCAGTTCCTCGTGACCCCGAACTTGAATTCGAGAACCTGGGGGTCACGGACGTCGAGCGTCGGAACGGGCGCCCCTCTTTCGCCCTCTGCTGCAAACGCCGATCAATACGACCCGCCACGTCAATCAGGGAACTCAGGGTCTCCGGCAGATCCCGAGCCGCTAGCTCGTCCTTAATACGACCGGCTAAACCCTCCAGGAACACGCCCCGGAGAGCCACATCCTGCCAGCCTACCTCGTGGGCGAGGGTGCGAAAATCCAACGCGTAGTCCGCCAAAGTCCGTGATCCCTGCCGGAGATGGAGTAACTCAGAAGTAGCGGAGACCTGGCGCGCTGGCTCATCAAAGGCCGCTTTGAATTCTTCCACAAAACGGTTCAAATCCCTCAAGGCAGGATCATTGTTCTCCCACATGGGGGAAGCCCAATTCAGGGCCCGTCCGTCCAGAAGGGCAAAAATGTACGCCACCTTGGTGCCATCAGTAGGGAACTGGTTGGGCAGTAATGCAAAGCGCACATAACATTGGTTTAAAAACCCTCGACATGCCTTGGCATCCCCGGCATAGCGAGAGGGTGCTGGGAGCTGCGTAGGGGACTGGAGGGTTACCAGTGGTGCAGGAACGGGTGCAGGTACCGGGACAGAAGCGGACGGCTCGGTATCCATGCGAGACGCCAGCCGCTCTACTGTAGCCGCCAGGGAGTCCAGGACTTGCTGTTGCTGAACCAGCCGCTGGGCCAAACCCGGGATGGCCTGTAGCCCGGCGAGGTCTGCCGGATCCATGGCCTTGCAAACTGTTGCGATGGAGACAATCCGGATGTGGATCCTTAGGCCGACCGACCCGAAGGAAGAGTCGGTAGGCAGAACTCCCACTGGGCAATTGGAGCTTCACCTGGAAACCCGTGACTCCTCCAGAGGAGCTGTGGGAGCCCGGGTTGCTAGGACTTAGGAGTCTTCGCCCTGGAAGCCCGAGGTCCCCCCAGGAGGAGCCCGTAGGGACCCGGACCGCTGGGACTTAGGCGAGAACGAAGAAACCCAGGAGTGGAATCCGGACTGGAGTCTGGGCAGGCGGCGAGCAAGCAGTGGTCGGGTCACGAACCGGGGTCAAGGCAGGCTGAAGATAACAGGAGTCGAAGTCACGGACCGAAGTCAAGGCAGGCTGAAGATAACAGGAGACGAAGTCACGGACCGGAGTCAAGGCAGGCTGAAGATAACAGGAGACGAAGTCACGGACCGGAGTCAAGGCAGGCTGAAGATAAGCGTGGTCAAGCTATCCGAGGTCAAGGCAGGAGACAGGCAAGCGGAGTCAGGCAAGCGGGGTCAGGCAGGAAACAGACAATCCAGGAACGCAACTCAGAGCTACCAGAAGTAGGGAACCTCGATGCAAGGCAAAGAAGGCTAGGAACTGCAGGGCTTAAATAGCCCAGCAGCGTCTGACGTCAGAAACGGGAGGAGCCGAGTTTTCCCGCGCTGGTCCCTTTAAAAACGGAGAGTAGCCGCGCGCGCGCGCCTGGGGGCAGAGCTAGCCGCGAGAGAACGCCGGCGGCCGTGAGGGAGCTGGCGCATGGCGTCCGAAGGCCCCGTAGGGCCGCGGGGGGGTCGGAGCGGCAGGAGGAAGCAGCGGCAGAGGTCCCGAGTCCGTGGAACGCGGAAGGGAGCAGGGGCTGAGGACCCGAATCCGCGGAGCGCGGCAGCTCTCCGGGACCCGAGGAGCAGGTAAGGCCTCGGACGCCACGGTGGCGACCGAGACCGCAACATAGACACACGTGCGTGCCTTTTAAAATCAACCCCTAAATGAATAGATCCCAAGCTACTAATCCTTATTGATTAATAGCAGTTTATGGACTTCTGCTCTAGGTTTTCATACCTTGATCATTCAACTATTCCTTTCTTCAGATTTTTCTTTTCCTCATTCATAATATAATAGTGCTCACTTCTTTCGGATATCAAATCAGGTTACACCCTGCATCCTAGCTAACTGATTTCCTGCACTAGCTTGAGGAAGTCTTCCCGAGGGGTTTTGTGCCTCTGGGAAGTGGAATGTCTGTGAACAGGGAGTGAACAGACAGTAACAAGCCTTGAGCGTCTGCTTTCAGCTTTCAAGCTTCTACTTGCTGAATTATATTTCATTGGACTACAATGTGTTCAGTATATACTACTGTATGTATGTCTCTATATAATGGTAATAAGTCTTTGATATTTTAACTTTATCATCATCAGCACTGTACCGTATAATATACAAATTAAATAAACAGACTCAAAAGTACCAGCTAGGCTGAGCCGCCATCCTTTCCATATACTCCTTGGCCAAGTCGAGAGCTTTGGTGTTCTCAGGATACAGGACGCAGAACATCGCCAGAGCACCCAGGTTGTTGCCATAAATTTCATTCCAACGGGCACTGAAATCCTTGGGATCCCAGGGCGGAAGATATTCACCAGGATTTGCCAGCATAGTGTGAGCGGCCTGAGTTATCCGAGCCGCAATGTGCTGATGAGTGCTCTGAGCCCTGAGTCGTAGCTCCTCCGTGTCATCATTAGAAAAGTACAACATGGGGTGGCTGTCATAGTTGGCATTAAGGAAAGGAATTATATTACTTGGATTTTCATCTGCACTACAGGTCAAGACGCAGCAGACCACATGTATGAAAAACACAGTGGGAGCCCTCCGGGTGCGAGTCCTCATTGTGGCATCGGATCTCCAAATTCTAGGAGCAGCTAAATTATCTTTCAGATATCCTGGGAGAACAGAGACAGAAAAGGAAAATTAGAAGGTTTAAGGATAAAGATACTGAGGAAGAGAAAGAAGTATACTTTTTCCATGAAAATGCAATTTTATTAATGATTTTACTTAAAAATTAATGAAGACATTAATTTATTTAATTTACAGTATTATCCTCAAATATCTAACATTGTAGGAGAGCGATAAAACTTAAAACAATAAAAAAAATCATTCATTTTATAGTAACAAACTGACATTTAACATAAAGTTAATCAGTTATCAATTTCTTTATTTCTAATACCTAAAAATATATGTACATATATAGGACACATGGTAACACAGAGAAATAATAGAAATTATTGAAAGAAAGAGTACTACAGGAGGCTGAGACTGATATTGAAAAGTGCTTTAACAACATGGAATAAGATGTAAGCTCCCAATCAAAAGCAGGATAAATCTGAAAACTCTCTGCTTTGTCTACAAGTGCGTGAATAATCAAGCTCCCAAGTACCTCTCCCAACTTCTCTCCTCCTACACACTCACAAGAGAGCTCCGGTCCTCCCAAATGCTCCTTCTTTCTTCTCCTTTGGCTTCTGCCATATTATCTTGCTTTAGACTTTGTGCTCTCAGCTATTATGCACTAAAAATCTGGAATAAGGTAGCAGTGTTACGGTTAAAGCTAAAACGTGGCTTTTCTGCCAGGTCTTCCTGGCAGAGAACAGCCTCCTAACTCCCTATACATCCAATCAAGGACTTGGAGTTATATACCCTGGATTCTCAATGCTTCTCCACTGTATATTTGAATACCAATGTAATTTATCTCATTTACAATTTAGTTGGTTTTAAATTAATTGTAAACCATTTTGCGGTCATTCTTGGAAAAAGGCAGAATATAATATTTCTATAAATAAAATTAAAAAAAAAATTAATGAGTTTGCAGTCCTGCACGTACATTCAGTTGTGGAATCATAGATTGGCCCCAGAAACATTTCAACCAAGTGGATGTAAGCAAAAGAAAACGTGTCCATGCCCCCAGGTAATAAGAACCAGTGTATGCCAAGACTGTACATCCAAAAGCTGCAGGAGAAATAGATTATACATGCAGAGCAACTATCATAGGCCTTCAGGAGTATTTATCAGTACCAGTACACCCAAATACTCAAAAGTGCTGAAGTATAAAAGTAAATGGCCATAGTCTTTGCCCTTAAAACTTAGAAAACCATTCCATTGAAGGAATGAATAGAATTTGCCAGCACACATGTTAGGAAGCAATAAAATTTACAAAAAAAAAAAAGAGAAAATAACTCTTTAAAGTTTTACCAGTGCACAAGGTAAAACAAATGGCAAATATACAAATACAATGGGAAATACAAAGAGTTATTCCAACAACCACATACAAATCAAAATCTGATACAGGAATGGTTAAAGAGGGGAGAAATTAAACCTGAAGAGTTATTTATTTATTTATTTTGGACTTTTATATACCGACATTCATGTGGAGAATTACATATCATATCGGTTTACAGTGAAACAGAAACATTGCAAAAAGCATTACATAGAACAGGGGTTACATAGAACTAGGAAAACGGGGGTAGAACTAAGCTAATTATTAGACAAACTGTCAGATGAACAAAAACTAACATGATGCAGTAACTGCGAGTACATATATAATAGAGCTTATGTCCGATAGTATGCTATTAAGAACAGTCCCCTCTAGTCCAGAAAGAGAGTTCAAACCAGACAGGAGAGGAGAGCATTCCTGATTTAGAGAAAGGTTCATCCGGTTAAGGAAACGCCTGACTGAATAGCCAAGTTTTGAGGTTTTTTTTTTTGGAAAGTTAGATGGCATGGTTCTTGCCTGAGATCAGGGGGAACAGCATTCCATTGCGAGGGACCAGCGGTGGATAGGGCGCGTTTCCTTAAGGTGGTCTTTACTGGGGGGGGCGTAAAGAGTGCCTTTGTAGGCTGATCTGACTGGTCTGGAAGATTCATGGGGACGAAGAGGAAAATTAAGATCAAGAGGAGTTAGATTGTGAGTGGCTTTATGGATTATCGTAAGGACTTTGTAGAGAAAGATGAGAAATTGATAATTTCAGCACACGACAGTAAACTACTGTTCCGGAAAGTGTGCTGCCTGCTGGGTGCAAAAATCCAAGACATTAGGGAGAGCTTTCCAAATATCCTCAAACTTACTGACTACTATTTGATGTTTCTCATCCATGTTGGCATGAATGGTACTGCGAGGTACCACAGAAATAGTATCAAAAGTGACTTTATGGCTCTGGGAGACTGGGAGAAAGGTTAAAGCAGATAGGTGCATAGGTGATATCATCCTCCAACCTCACAGTCACAGATAAATGCCCAGGCAGGGAAGCTCGCATTCTGGAGATGAGTGAATGCTGACAATGTTTCTGCTCTTTGGACCATGGGATGATGTTTCAAGGATTGCAGAACAGACGGGGTCCACTTGTCAATAAAGGAGTGCAGTGTCTCATAACACAGAGTGGAAAACCTACTGAGGAGGGCGAGAAACTTAAAGGTAAATTTTAAAAGCCTTATGCTTGCCGAAATTAGGGGATGCGTGAATGTAGGGCCAGCATGCGCAAAGCGGATTTCAAAAGCTGCCCAGATACATGTGTTCATGCCACTGCACACGCAAATGAAATAGTTCCAAAAGGGGCGGGGCTAGGGCGTGTTCTGGGCGGAACATGACCATTCCAGGGTCCCCTGCCACGTAACTTTCCTTCTGCTATGGATGACGCGTAAGTTAGAGAACAAAAAACACCTAGACCAATCAGTCAGGTTTTAACGGTCAGGGCTAACAGGGGGAAAGGGAAGCTAATAAACTAAGGGAGTTTGGAACTCCTATACCTTACCTGGTGCACGTGCCTTTTAAAATTGCTCCGCTTACATGGTAGAAGCGGCATTTGCACACACAGGCACGCACTCGCTTAAAATGGAGCGCATGGTCAGGCTATTTTATAACTTGCATGCATATACACGTGTATATTATAAAATGGCCTTGTCCCTGGGTGCAGGCCAAAGAACACGTACATATGTGCGTCCACGTGCTGCTTTCAAACTTATCATCCCTGATCACTGGGGATGGGTGAACAAAGCACTAAAGTAAATTAAAGTTCTCAAACAATTAAACACTTGTAGAGAAATGGAAAAAACGGTAGCATCTGGAAAGCAGTGTGCACTCATACTTACTGTATGGGAAATAAGAGTCCTGGATCTAGAGGCAGTCATAGAGGCTGATTCGGAGGTAGAGGCTGTCAGAGAGACATTGGTACATGGAAAACCATGACTGGGATATATCCAGCTATAATATATTCAGGAAGAAGCAGGTAGGCAGAAAGAGAGGAAGAGTGGCATTATAATAAAAAATTATTTTTGGAAGAGGATGGCAGTTGGCAGATTATGATCTGTTGTGTACATGTGTTTGCTATTTTTTATTATGGCCATGTGGAATATGTAAACTGCTTTTATGCAGTATATACATTTTTTAATAAATTAATTGCTGGGCTTACGAGGTGAGGAGGAGGCACTGTGGTTTATGCTGGAAAGAGGGAGTGGAAGATCTTTTTAGACTGGTGTAATATACAGATCTCCATCACAGACCGAGGAGATGGATAGAGATTTAATGGAGGATATTCACAGGATTGCTGTGAAAGGGGAGGTGCTATTGCTAAGGGATTTCAATCTGCTGGATGTTGATTGAGATATCTTGACTGCGGTGTCTTCTAGAAGCAAGGAGATCCAGGCATGCCAAGTATCACCTATCAGCAGGGGTCTTACACTCTCACTCTCTTGGACCTTCACCTCATACATTTGAACCGTGGTGATGCAGTAATTATGCGCCTGTGGGTTTCCACCACCTGTTAGTAGAAAAACTGAGGGGGCACTGAAGAGTGTGCCCAGCAGGCCAAAGGAGATAAAGGGAGGTAGGCAAGCAGTGAAAGGGAAGGGTTGGGGAGGGGGAGTGAGCACTCATCTCCTCTCTCCTTCCCTTCCCATCTCGCTCAGCTCCCCTTCCTTCTCACTGAGAATAGAGGGAAGGGGAGCTGAGCTGAGTAAGTGATAGGGAAGAGAAAGGAGGGGTTGTGAGTGAGTGGAAATGAGAGAGGGAATGGGGGCAATTATTTAAGTGAAAATTCTACCGTAGAAGACTGAACTTTGAATGTCCTTTTTCATGTAAATTACATTATAAATGCCTAATTCTTAATTGTTTGGGGAGGGTCATGGGGCAGAGGGCACAAGGCAGTAAGGTTCGCCTAAGGCGACTGATATCCTTGCATATCCTTGCCCTAGTCTGGAGCCACATGCAGACAGGGCACACAGAGATAAAGAGGAGACCATAGCAGTGCCCAGAGCCACACACAGGCAACCAAGACAGCAGGACACTGGTAGCTGGGAGGGAAGTCAGTGATACATTCCCCAAATTGCTGAGCATAGCAGAGTCTGATTGTGTTTACTGTCCCGTGACAAAGAAAACTCCATCTGCCTCTCATGGTACAGGGAGCAGCCCACAGGAGTCCAAGAGAGCCCAGTGCCTGAAAAATCTCATTCTTTGCCCTACAGTTTCACCCACTGGGGCAGTAAATTTCAGTCATTGGGAAGGACTATCCTTCGCATCTCTGGAGATCCTGGATTCTCTACTAATGGAATTCATGCAGAAAGGAGCAATTCTGTATCTTGTACGTGGGTGTAGGATTTCTGATGTTGAATTGGATGATCATCTGGGATCCACTTATCACTGGATGGTGTGGTTCAGGATTATAGTACAGGAGATGAAGGATCATTCAAAAGTGAGGGTCCTAGACTTCAGGAAAACTAACTTTGTTAAAATGGGGTAGTACCTCATGGAGTTGTTAGCTGGATGAGAAAATCTAGGGGAAGTAGAATAGCAGTGGGCAATACTAAGAGGAAATATTACAAGGACAACTAACATTTTTGTTAGGAAAGTAAATAAAGGAAAGAGGAAAAAGAGGCCGCTATGAATTTCTAAAGAAGTATCTGAAAAGGTGGGGGAAAAAAGGTTTGCATTCATAAACTACAAGAGATCACAGAAAGAGGAAGACAGGCGACAGTATCTGGAAAAGCTAAGAGAAGCTGGGAAAGAAGTCAGGAATGCAAAAATACAAAGAGGTAGATCTTAAAACAGTACGCCGGATTTTATAAGGTACGCGCGTAGCTTATAAAATCCGGGGTTGGTGCGCGCAAGGTTGCGCAAAATCGGCAGCCTGCCTCCGTTCCCTCTGAGGCCGCTCCGAAATCGGAGCGGCCTCGGAGGGAACTTTCCTTCCGCATCCCCCCCTACCTTTTGTTGTGCAAGTTACGCCTGCTTGAAGCAGGCGTAACTTGCCCGCCCCGCCTCGGCATCCCCCGGCACAGGCCGCAGTGCCGGGGGACTCGGGACCACCCCCCGCCTGCCCCCGAACCATCGCCACGCCTCCGGACCCACCCCGGACTGCCCCCTGACCCCAGACACACACCCAGGACACGCCCCAGGACTGACACGCCCCTGGACACGCCCCCTCCCGCCCCTTTTACGAAGCCCCGGGACTTACGTGCATCCCGGGGCTTTGCGCGTGCCGGTGGCCTAGGCAAAATAGGCCACCGGCACGCGAGGGCCCTGCATACATAAATCCGGCAGGATTTACGTGCGCAGGGCTTTTAAAATCTAGCCCAAATGGAATAAAAAAAATAGCAAATACGGTAGAATGGGGGAACAAGTGATACTGTCTTAATACCTTTGTTTTGTTTTTCTATGCGCATCAGGCACCTCTGCAACATTCTGATTGGATTAGCAGCAGGTGTACCCCAAATTGACATCATTATTTAAGGCAAACCCGAAAGGCACATAGTGCTGGTCCAACAGCATTCTTGGCAGAAGTGCTAGCTGTCTGGCTTTTGATTCCTGTCTAGTAATCCTATTCCAGTATTCCTGCTTGTAATTGTGCTCCAGTATTCTTGTCTTTTTAACCTTCCTGACATACAGTCCAGTTTCCAGTGCCCTACTTTGTATCCTATTCCAGTGCTTTCTGCTCTACACATCTTCCCTGGCCCTTCTCCAGCCTCTGAGTTCCTCCAACATGTATCTTCTCTGCCTCTCCGGACACACTCCTTCCCTCCAAGATGGCCCTGATTAACTAGCCCAGATCTTCCTGACAGTTTGGACCAGCTCATACCAGAATCAAGGTGAAGACAGAGTAGTCCTAAGGTACCAGATATTTTATATAGAAAACATTCCAAGAATTCTTAAACCAGCTTATTACCTTTCACTGGAAAAATGGTCCTGTCAAGTAAATATTTTTTTTTTGAGCACCAGCTATGCCATTTCAAGGTGAACTATTCAAGAAAGACATATTGTGGATTTCTTTCCAGTGCATGTGGCTCTGAAGGAGATGAAGACCTATGCAGAACCCAACAATGAAATGACAGTTTTATTAGCCCTCTAGGATACGATCATCACTTATGGAAAGATGAGGAACACATGGCCATGGTCATGCATGACTCCACACTGGTGATCAAATTTACTGCATTACCCATGCAGAACCCAGCAATGAATTGACAGCTTTACTAGGTCTCTAGGGTATGATCATCACTTATGGAAAGATGAGGAACACATGGCCATGGTCATATATGACTCCATGCTAGTGATCGAATATACTGCATGGGATCTTGCTTCTGTTATTCTGATTCAGGTTGTGCCCACACCAGTTTCCTTTTTATTATCTATTTATAATTAAATACAAATCAAGAAAATCTTGATATTAGAATGAAACAGATACTGTATGTCACACATGATATTCAGAAAGGCAAAAGGAATATCCTAAGACCTCCTGTATACAGATCACCAAATAGAGGTAACAAAGTATTGAATAAATCCAATCATAAATGTCCTTAAGCTTAATTAATATTCTAACAATCAACATAAAGGAACTGCTTAGAAATATTGATCCTTTCACTTTGAAATTCAATCACTATACAAAAACGATATGTATCTATAAATCCTTATAAACCTGGTATCATATCATAATTAAAAGGCTGTCTCAATGACTTTTGGTCTCTTATAATAATCTATCAGTAGGGTTGCCAACTAGCTCCAGATTTTCTGGACAGGTTGATCCAATCCTGGTTTGTCTCAATTAAATTACTTCCTACCTCTTTTCCAAAAAAAGTTTCTGACTGTGTTATGTTGTTTGAGAAACATCAGGAAATATGGAAATGTTTTTACCCCCAGAAAAATTTCTCTTAAGTTAAAAAAAACATTTTAACATTGCATTTTTATTATATTTGGTAACATAGGTAACTAATCAAGTAAGTAAGTCCTGGAAAGTTTTCACAGGGGGATTGAGGCAATAATAAATCTCCTTCATGAGTTTTCAGAAGCAAATCTATGCTAGGAGAAATAGTTTTGAAGTAGTTTTTTCCTAATTGGAGTATAGAAAGTTTGAACCACAGTTGCATTGATTCAGAATGAACTAAAAGACATTTAAGATAGAATCCTTTTAACATACCTGCAGCTAAAAGTTGAGAACACTTGAAGAAATTTAACTAATGCACATTAAGTCGATGTGAAACGTTTTCAGCATACTAAAGTTCCCTAAGCAAAATTTCATGATTCTTAATTAAAACTAAAGATGAATCTTCAATGTGGAAATATGAGAATCTGTTTTCATAATGTTTCAATCATGCTTTTGTAACATGGAAGAATGAGAGTCTAACTGGGGGACAACTGGCTCCAAGGTATTCATAGCTGTATTTATCCTGGAAGACAAAGTCTGCTCAATGTTCTTAACTGCCGACCATAGGATCTTTACTGTGGCAATAAATGGTGGAAGTAATGTAGAGGGTATGAGCTGAACACACTGACGAAGTTGACCCCTAGGCCAAGGGGAAGTTGGTGCTACCTGTGGGGAGGAGTCATACAGGTCCCCACCATCGGCAGGCAGAGGTGGATGATGCAGAGATCAAACTGGAGCATTGCCAATATCAGCCCATGTTCCACTTAGGTTGAGCCCTTGGGTGCTGGGGCCGGTTGGTCTTAGGTACGGGCCTTTGTGAAGCGTGGTCATGGAGGTGATGTTGCAGGCCAGAAAAGAAAGCCAGGTAGATGGCTGCCTCAGGTGGCAAGATCCAAGTAGAGGTTCATGGCAGGTGACCCATCTGAGAGGTTTGTGGCAGGCTGCCCAGAGGGGACGTTCAGGAAGCCCCTACAGGACAAGGGGTCACCTGAAAAAAGAGGAGTTGCTGGCAAGGGCACAGGTGGCAGGAACGGAGGCGCCTGTGGAGCTGGGTTCAGCTTGGCAGACATGGAGGCACTGTCCAGCCGGTTATTTAAAAGATTTATGGCATTAGCCAAACTCTCCAAAATCTTCTGCTGATCTGAAATCTGCTGGGCCAGGCCAGGGATGGCCTGAAGGGCCGGGATCTGTGCCGGGTCCATGGACTTGGCAATGTTAGGATTTGTGGGTATGTGGACCCCTTGGCCGAGGTGAGAGGTGGTACCACTCAGGGGAGGAGCCCCACTGAGCCTCACCATCGGGAGGCGAGGTATCGGCTGCAGCATGTTATACAGCAGGAGTAGAGTAGGAGAGAGAATGACCCTATGAGGCGGGCCATGGAGTGACAGCATAGGTGCTGACGTTAGACTCAGCTCGGGATAACTGAAGTCAGACAATAGGTGTGGCACTACCCAAGGAGCGGGGGTGCCGAGTGAAAGTATGGTCTCTGAGGTACACGGGGTCCGTAAAGATGGTGGGCGTGAGGATTGCCTGGCAACATGCCTACCTGGTACAAAGGTGGCGGACCTCACGCGTCACCTAGATAGGATTTTAGTCAGTGCTGGGGTGGAGCCGGCTGTCATGGTACATGTGGTAGGGATGTGCATTTGTTTTCAACACATTGGCAATCCACAACGTACACGTCCCTATTTGTTGTATTTGTGGGTTCATGAAATGTATCGCGATCCCCCACGAATAGAAATATATCCTTAGTTTCATTCTTTTGGCTCGAAGTGATTTTTTAGCGGCCGTTTGAAATAGGAGAAGGCCATGAGGGAGAATCCGTAGCAAAAAACAAGCCCTTTCCTGTGAGTCATAAGTGATCTCACAGACCTGTCATGGAGTGGGTCAGACAGTTTGGCAAGGAGACCAGAATGCAACCTATCAGAGCTAAGCATTTTTCTAATGCGGCCAATCGCCGCTCTCGCTCAGTGCTCTGTGACGCTATTCCTGATGATGCAGCACTATTTATACGTTAAGCACGCAGTGTGCCATGCACATGTTGGCGGGGATGGTCTGGGGAGGTGGTCCGGGGAAGTGGCTGAACTCGGAGCTAGACTGAGTGTCTCAAATCTGTATTGAATTGCTAGCTACTTTGATAGAAAAAGATATTTGTTCGATTTGGCTACAGTGCCAGCTAGCCCTGTTTTTTTTTACCATACTTTTTTAAATTGATCTGAGATGGTCTCTCTGTCTGTGCCACTGAGAGAAGCTGCTATCACTAGCAGTGGAATTTTGCTGCTTATTTTACCCCCTGGGGTAGGTTGCAAGCAGCATTTGTGTGTTGTGGGCGGGAGATATATTCAATTTCTAGCTAGTTTGATAGAATTGCCATTGAAAAATATATTTCATTGATTTTGCTGCTGTGTCAAGACAGGCTTTTTTGTTAACTGCAGTTTACAGCGGTGCTCTATGTAGCAAAATCCCCAGTGGGCCTTTTTTGTGGTTACAACTTTGTTGTGTGCACATACATTACATTAGTGCACATCAAGGCACTGTGCCTGTGGGCAGCCAGTTTTGCAGACTCACGTATATTGGGACAGCGGTGCTCTCTGAAGCCAAATCCCCAGTGGACCTCTTTTGTAGTTACAAGCTTGGTGTGTGCACACATACAGCAGTCCCAGTTTTAGTGTACATCCAGGCACAGCCTCGTGGGCCTGGGGGCACTTTTGCAGACTCACGTATATTGGGACAGTGGTGCTCTCTGAAGCCAAATCCCCAGTGGGCCTCTTTTGGAGATAATTCTTTTAATTGAAATCCCTAGTAGGCAGTAACATTAAATCCATAATCTCAGGGAAAGCTAGACGTGGTCAAGTGATTGGGACTGGGAGAGGAAGCACCTCAAAAGGCAGTGCCAGTCCCCCATTAAAGTTAAAAGGGGACCTGTTCCAATCTAAAATCTCTGGAGGGGTAGGCAGTTCCATCCAGAAAAAAAATGAAATTTAAATATGATGATGCATCGCCCACCACCTGTTTCTGACCCTGTAGTTTTTGAGGTGAGGGAAGGGGAGACCAAGTCATGCCAGACAAAATGGCGACACCCAAAAGCAGCAGTGTGACAACAGACTCGACTTAGCATTGATAATGTAGCACAGGCACTGTTTGCTTCTGATTCCAATGAAGAATCATATTGTGTGGGATTCTCATCATCAGAAATGGAAGAAGTAATAGCTGAAGAAGGTTTAGGAGGATTCGTTAGTCCTGTCTTAGCCTCCAGTGCTGCAGGGGAGAGATGAAACTGATGATGATGAGGAGGAAGAGCAGCCAGCGCAGGCTGACTGATGCCCCTGGCATTGCTTCTCAGGGTGCACCCACTACTTCATCTCCAGTGCCACAATCCACCCCGAAGGCTATAGAGAAGGGATCACGAAAGACATCTCTGATCTGGAGCCACTTTAAAGCAACGGAGGACCCATGTTTTGCTCAGTGTATTTACTGTGCCAGGGCTATTAGCAGGGGCAAGCAAATGGGACATCTATCTAATTTTGGCATGACGCAACATATGAAGAGGCAACACCCAACAACAGTACTGCTTCTGGGGATGGTGGCAGTACCAGTCAGGGGACCTCTTTTTCCAGGCAGCGTAAAGTGGTTGAAAAGGAGCAGAGTCACCCCACACCCTCAGTCCCTTCTAGCAGTCAGGTGGCAGGCCAGCAGCCCCTGCCATGTGTCAGAAGCGACAACCATAGAAACATAGAAATGACGGCAGAAGAAGACCAAATGGCCCATCCAGTCTGCCCAGCAAGCTTCACACATTTTTTCTCTCATACTTATCTGTTTCTCTTAGCTCTTGGTTCTATTTCTCTTCCACCCCCACCTTTAATGTAGAGAGCAGTGATGGAGCTGCATCCAAGTGAAATATCTAGCTTGATTCATTAGGGGTAGTAGCCGCCGCAATAAGCAAGCTACACCCATGCTTATTTGTTTTACCCAGACTATGTTATACAGCCCTTATTGGTTGTTTTTCTTCTCCCCTGCCGTTGAAGCAGGGAGCTATGCTGGATATGCGTGAAGTATCAGTCTTCTCCCATGCTGTTGAAGCAGAGAGCCATGCTGGATGTGCATCGAAAGTGAAGTATCAGGCACATTTGGTTTGGGGTAGTAACCGCCGTAACAAGCCAGCTACTACCCGCTTTCTGAGTGCGAACCCTCTTTTCTTCTCCCCTGCCGTTGAAGCAGAGAGCTCTGCTGGATGTGTGAAGTATCAGTTTTTCTTCTCCCCTGCCGTTGAATCAGAGAACTATGCTGTATATGCATTGAAAGTGAAGTATCAGGCTTATTTGATTTGGGGTAGTAACCGCCGTAACAAGCCAGCTACTCCCCTCTTTGTGAGTGCAAATCCTTTTTTCCACATTTCCTCTTGCTGTTGAAGCTTAGAGCGATGTTGGAGTCACAGTAAGCATGTGTATGTTTATTTAATAAGGGTATTGACTCCAGGCAGTAGCCATCATTCTGGCGAGTCACCCACTCTTCATTGGCAGCTTCTTGACTTTATGGATCCACAGTGTTTATCCCACGCCCCTTTGAAGTCCTTCACAGTTCTGGTCTTCACCACATCCTCCGGAAGGGCATTCCAGGCATCCACCACCCTCTCCGTGAAGAAATACTTCCTGACATTGGTTCTGAATCTTCCTCCCTGGAGCTTCAAATCGTGACCCCTGGTTCTGCTGATTTTTTTCCTACGGAAAAGGTTTGTCGTTGTCTTTTGATCATTAACACCTTTCAAGTGTCTGAAAGTCTGTATCATATCACCTCTGCTCCTCCTTTCCTCCAGGGTGTACATATTTAGATTCTTCAATCTCTCCTCATACGTCATCCGATGAAGATCCTCCACCTTCCTGGTCGCCCTTCTCTGTACCGCCTCCATCTTGTCTTTGTCCTTTTGAAGATACGGTCTCCAGAACTGAACACAGTACTCCAGGTGAGGCCTCACCAAGGATGAAATGGGGTGGTGTGCGATAACGCTATCCCGGGGTAGGAGGCAGGCAGCCTCAAAAGTTGTAATCAGGAGCATTGGTGAAATGATTGGCCTTGATGACCAGCCCTTGCAGATAGTGAAGAATGTGGGTTTCAAGCATTTGCTGAAGGTTTCCTTTCACCCCCTGCCATTGACACAGAGAGCAATGTTGGAGTTGCATCAGAAGTCTAATTTCAAGCTTTTTGGTTAAGGGTAGTAACCACCACATCAAGCAAGTTACCCCCATGCTTATTTGTTTTCCCAGACTGTACAGTTCAATGTCCTTGTTGGTTGTTGTCTGAATCCAATTCCTCTTTTCCTCTTTGGAGTTGCATCAACAGTATGAAGGCTTATTTGTTACGTGTAATATCTGCCACACCAGCAAGTTACCCCCATGCCTCTTACTTCATTCTCCTCCCCCTTGCCTTTAGGGATTCACAGTGTTTATCCCATGCCCTTTTGAAATCTTGCACCGTTTTTGTCTTCACCACCTCTATCCTGTCTCTATCTCCTTTAAGATACGGCCTCCAGAACTGAGCACAGTACTCCAGGTGAGGCCTCACCAAGGACCTGACTAGTAATGACTAACATGGATTGATGCATCACTCCCTTAGCTGGCTAGCACTGAATATTGTGCTGACTAAATACTGGAGCCCACCCCTCATACTCTTCCAAACTGACCCCTTTTTGACTGAGTAAATCTGTGCACACAGTGATTTTGTGCAAATAGATTTAACCAGTCAGAGGCAGACATTTTTAAACCAGGCAGATTGTAGTTCGCCTTGCTCCACATAAATTCTCTACTGGTCAGGAAGAGATTCCCTTCTGTGATTCAATAACGTAAATCCCTAAATGTTGTTTTTTCCCCCTCTGAGCTACAAGACAATTGATAGTCTTCAATTCAGAAGAGCTCAAGCCCTGCAAATGAGCTCAGTTAAATTTTGAATATGCCAATTTTACTACAACACAGTAGCAAAGGTTTTAGCAGCAAATACATCTCCTTAGCATAAAGAATTAACCTACTGGCAAAAGCAGTAGAGTTTGTTTGTTTTTTTAACAACAATTTCCACTTACTATTGTGAGGGTAAGACAAAAGTTGAACTTCTGAAATGGATTCTTCTGTTAGCTGTCACTATGATCCTCTGAGGGACTCTTTTTAGAAAGAGGACAAGGAAAAAATTAGTAATGTCCTCCATCCATAGGTAAAGGTAACCAGGCTTGAAGCTGGGTTAGACACCCTGTGAATCACTCTCCATGAACAACTCTTGAAATTCCAGTGGGAAACCACATGGTCCTTTCAGAAAACTGCAGCTAATGGTGAAAGGGGCCACCAGTGCAGATTTTTCAGTCTTTCTCCACAATATCTTTTCATGCAGACTTTTGCCACAAGAAAAAATATTGTGGGTAAACCGCCATGATATTTTCCCAGGGAGGGACCACATATCACAGGAACTCCCCCTCCCCCCACTGCAAAGTTTTGCCTCTCCCACAATAAAATATGACACTTTAGTAAATGACCCCCTTAGATTGTAAAACTTCTGGGGATAGGGAAATACCTACATTACCTGAATGTAATCCACTTAGAAATGCCTGAAAGGTAGACTAACAAATAAATAAATAAATAAATGAAAAACTTGCTGTATAAGAAGGTTAAAGTTACACATTTCACAGGTTCCTTAATGAATGACTATTTTTCCAGGACTGTTGTTGTTTTGCCTACTTGGATTGCTTTTCTGTGTGTTTAACCACAAACACGTTATTTTGTACATTGCCTTTTTCCTGTCAGAGCTTCATTGCAAGTTTACTATTAAATTGCACTATAAGCATCTAGTCAGTTACAGTATAATAATACTTATTTTTATAGCTTTACTGGACATATACAATGCTGTACAATAGCAATAAATAGTCAGTAGGTCCCTACCCCAAAGAGCTTACAATTTAAGTGGGTACATAAGGCAATGTGAGACAAAGTGAATTTGCCCAAAATCACAAAGTGTGTTAATGAGAGAAAAATCATGTTTCGGTTTAGTGAGGGCACTAACAAAAAATAATAAAAATAAACGTTTTTTTGTTAGTGCACGTTAACGGGAATCAGCACGCGCTAACTCCTGTTAGCGCACACTAACCCGAAAAACGATTTTCATGAAAATTCGGGGGAAAAAATGTTCATTTCACTTTTTAACCAATATATAACGAATTTTGAAATATCATAAGATATTTCAATTCATTATAAAAATGATTCACATCCCTAACGTGCATATCTTACACCATTTTCAACACAGGCTCACACACTTGAAAATTATCCCACCAAATCTATTTGCACATTACATCTGCTAAATTATTTATGAACATTTATGCACAGGGACAGTAACTTTTAAACACGCATGCGGGCACACTTTCGGGTAGGAACAGTTCTGCAAATTTTGCATGGTGATGCATCCTGGTCTTCCCCAGTTCCCTATACCCTACCCTAACCTCCCTCCCCCTCTCCTCCCCACCCCCTAAATCTACCCTACCTTACCTTTTTTTTTTGAGCATTAGTAACTTGCGCGCAGCGGCACAGCGGCAAATGGCTGCTGTACCGGCCACCTCCAGGCCCGCCCCTCCACATCTCCCGGACCACCCCTTTAACTGGGCCCGGCACTTCGGCACGTAACGGGGGTTATGCATGTAGCCGAGTCCCTTTGAAGATGCGTGCAGCGAGCACAAGACCCGGCCACGTGCATAACCCGTGTTTTTAACATGTGCAGGGGATTAATAGTTCAGTCGTTTGCACGCTTTCAACAATCTTCATCCAGGAACGCGGCCGTTTTATAACATATGCGTGTATTGGTGTGCATGCTATAAAATAGACTGACCGCGCGCACATGTGCGCACAGTTTTAAGTGGATGCATGCCTATGCATGCAAATCCTGCTTCTACCACGTAAGCGGGGGATTTTAATGGACACATGCACTGATGCCATTTCCAGTTTTATCAGTTCATTCCTAGATCACCCAGGTAAGGGATAATGATTTCCAAAGCCCCCCTAGTTTAATAGCCTCTTGTTTCCCCAGTTAGCCCTGACAATCTATTTTTCTTTATTTTATTACTTACACATCCTCCATAGCACGTAAGAATTTATGCGTAAATTTGAAGTTGAAATCCAGGAACACCTGTGCCCTGCCTAGACCACGCCCACTCCCCACCCCTTTTTTTAAAACTTTCATTTGTGTACATAGCAGGAAATATGCATGCACATGGGTGCCTTTAAAAATCTGCTCGTTGCGCACCGGCCCAACATATATTCCAGTATCTCCCAGTTTTGGCGCATGCTGGGCTTTTAAAATTCACCTTATACTTTTTTAATATGCAAAGGGTCTGCATGCCAGTCCAAAGTCTGCCCCCAGGAATGCCTGCACTCATACGCAAACATGAGATATGCATGTACATTTACCTACATGTCGGGCTATTTATGCACATGCAACACCTTTACCTACTCAAGACCATAAGAAACATAAGAAATTGCCATGCTGGGTCAGACGAAGGGTCCATCAAGCCCGGTTTCCATTAGAGGCCAAACCAGGCTACATAAACCTTGCAAGTACCCAAACACTAAGAAAATCCCATGCTGCTGATGCCAGTAATAGCAGAGGTCACTCCCCAAGTCAACTTGATTAATAGCAGTTAATGGTCTTCTCCTCCAAGAACGTATCCAAACCTTTTTTAAACCCAGCTACACTAACTGCACTAAGCACATCCTCTGGCAATACATTCCATAGCTTAATTGTGTGTTGAGAGAAAAAGAATTTTCTCCGATTACTCTTAAATGTGCTACTTGCTAACTTCATGAAGTGCCTTCTAAAATCCGAAAGTGTGAATAACCAATTCACATCTACTTGTTCAAGATCTCTCATTGACTAACTTTGGAAACTGATAAGCTTTCCTCAAGTCAGAATGCCCCCAGGCCCAATTACCTTGTGGGGATGTTCGGATCTAGAACTGACTGGTGGTGGGCGAAGGAAACAGCTTACCCCACAGTTCCTCTGGATCCCCCATCTTTGGGCCCGATGGATGTTCACATCCTGCGGATGGCAAAATTGGATAGCTCATCTTTGGAGAAAGAGGCAGCAATGGCTTCAGCTGCCCATTCTCCGGACACCTTAATTCTTTCCCTGATTGACAGAGATCCTCCGGCAAACCTTGCAGCTATCAGAGACCGTGACTTCCTGCTGGTCAGGGCTTCTGCCATCTCAGGGCATGCCCTTACTGAAGCAAGGTCAGGAGACGCTGGAATCTCTGAGGGCACTGCCATTGGTGGCCTTGTTGAGGGCTTGACTGGTCTTCCTACTGGAGAATTTGACCCTTGAAAATGACCCTCTGAGCGCACTGTATTGCATCGGCTCCCTTAGTGGGTACTTTTCTAACAGCCAAATTAAATTTGCTTAAGTTACTAGTTCAAAACAAACCTACATGCATAAGTTCATTTTGGAAATTATTCCAGGAAACCAGCTGCAGTTACACCTGTTATTTTATGCCCAGAAAGTTTTGGGGAAATTCAGCTGCATACTTTTGTAAATCAAAAGTATTTATATTATTGTATCAGCACATTTTATAGACACTTCTTCACTATAATGGAGCCAGGCATCATACAAATAAATAAAACAACTGTAATAGTAAAGAATGGCCTAAAATTATGAAAGCAGAAATAAAACTAAAACAAATGTCATTGTGTATACAGAAAGCCCACCCAGAATCTGCTCTCTGGAATGCCTGTCCTGGATGTGCTTAAAATTGCACACATACAGGGAATACATAAGTGAGGTTTATTTCATAAACCATTTAGATGGGTAGCTGAATATCGGCCCCATGTAAACGTAAGTGCACATTGGCACTTTTATACCTGCAGACGTCCCTTTCAAAATTACCCTCCTCAGTCTATGTCCATGAACTGAAAATTTCCCAGTGTCACTCCTTGAGACCTTGGGCAAGTCACTTCACCTTAGACTATGAGCCCTCCGGGGACTGGGGAAAATGCCTTGAGTTACCAATGAATAAAGTGTGAGACCCCCAGCAATGGTTTGCTCTCCTCAATGCATGCCTCGCACCTCCCTTTCAGTGGTATCACACTCACCGGATAATCAATGGCAGCATGCAAACTCCACTCCCCAGAGCTCCACTGCTCCTCCACTGAGCTGCTCCACCGTTCACAACTCTTGCACTGAGAATACTCAGCAAATTCAGTTGGCGATTTTGCCCTTTCAGCTGCTGACTCACCAAAGCCAGGTAACCGAGAGAAATATCCAGTTTTCTTTGCTCCCCTGCTGCCACACATGCAATAAACCCTCCCAGCTCATTATTTTCAGTCACCAACCCTGTCATCTGCTTTATCTCCCTCTCCTCCCACCGGCCAAAACTGACTTCTGAGCAAAGGCCAAGAAAAGAGGAGGGTACAGCAGATAATGTTAGGCAACACTATAGGATTCAAACAGTTTCACAAGAATGAATTACAATAGGCATTTTCTGAAAAAAAAACCCAAACACCGATAGCCTCAGAGTACAGCTCCTTTGACAGTTTTCCCCTTGCTACACACTTCCTCATACCACCTTCCCCACCCGTCTCCTTTGGCTACAACTCCACAGGACCCCCCTCCTTCCCACAAACACTGACCTATCCTCCAGATTTTGCTCACCCCTGAGGCACTGGCCTTCTCAATCTTCCCCTCCCAATACTTGCTCCTTTGAACCTTGCTCCCCTTGCAATCCCTCACCCTGGCTGGCAGAATAAGAGCAGAGCAGTCTGTCTCCTCTCCACTCTTCCACTTTCTTCTCTGTGGGCCTGACGATTTGTGCCCACCCTCTGTCACTTCGTATGAGTGTACAGCTCTAAATCTGAGTCAGACAGCATCATAGAAGGGTCAATGGTTGGGCAAGGAGCATCTGGGACGGAGAGCCAGGCATCAGGGTTGGCAAAGCCTGACGGCGGGCACTTCTGTGGCTGCAAAAAAAACAACAACAACCCACCAGTGGTGGTTTATAATGAATAAAGACAGGAATTATTAATGTTAAAGGACAAGAAAATAAATCCACAATCTCTCACATATCAGTCTACAGTACCCCTTCCCAAGATAACAGAATTATTTAAAAACAAAAAATTGATTTGGATTCAAAGACCAAGTTACAGGACATTTTTTTTCGACTATTGTTTTGCTAGAAATAAGCGGATATATTGTAGACTCGCTGATTACAGATAATAAATCAACATAAGAATGAAAAGAGGACGCAGTGCACCACAGTATGAGAAGAACAGTGTCCATGTAACATAAGAGATAGTACCATCCAGTCTGCCCAGCAAGCTTCTTAAGGTAGTAACTGCCTCCCTGTGCAGCTTACCCCATGTTTCTCTTAATAATTGCCGCTCCATGCAGTTATCCCCAAGCCTTATGATAACCCATAAAAATTTCTGCTAGCAAGTTTTTTACTGGGTGATGAGCCTTCTTGAAAATCAGACAGTACTGCTTAATGTGCTTTGCAGTCCCGTGCTTTTCCTTTATGTCTGATTACACTGGTAAACAAAGTTTTTGTTTCCTTCAGGCTTTTTGGTGTTCTAAATAGATGTTTTGCTGCTGATCACAGATATTACTTCGAAATTTGCACATCACGTAAGGTTTTTGAGAAACAGCCAATTTTGTGTTACAATAATTGTGAAATTTTAAAACACTTGCTCTCCCCTAAGGGCTTCACTGGTATTCATTTAGCAGCAAGCACTAAGAGTTCTCACTATGCGGGGTGGGCATATTTATTTATATTGTCACTGGTTACGCATGAAGTGATTAAGCAGGTACCAGACCCTGGGGGCTGCTATATTTTATTAATAATCAGACTGTGCACAGGCATGCTAACCCTGTTCAGTTTGTATGCTCCTAACAGTAATCACTCCTCCTTTTTTCAAGCAATAGATGATGTGTTATTAACCAATGCGGAGGGCTATATAATCACAGGAGGGGATTTTAATGTCTCCCGTAACCCTTCTTTAGACAGTTCCTCATTACCACAAGGCTCCACTACTGGGGCGCGCTGAGCCTTACAAACCTTGTTAGCACACTGGGGACTTGTAGACAGCTGGCGTTTTTTGTTTCCACACTCTCGATCCTACACTTTTTTCTCCCAACCGCATGGATCGTACACACGTATAGATTGTTTTTTCAGTGCTAAGACGTTGCAAACCAGAATCTGTAAAGCGGATATCGGGATCATCACATGGTCCGATCATGCCCCTATTTTATTAGATGTATGGTTCAGTGACACTGACACAGACCTCAAATTTTGGAGGCTGAATGAAAGCCTGTTACAAGATGACACCTTCACACAATCTTTGGTTGTGAGCATGCAAGAGTATTTCCAACTTAATACCTCCACTACCAAAGAGCTAACATGGGAGTGTTCCAAGGTAGTAGCAAGGGGAATCTTGATCTCCTTTGCATCCCATAAGAAAAAAGTTAGAAAAACGGGACAGAGCCAATTTGATCTTAAAAATAGAGTCTTTAGAACCTCCAGTGTAGTCCGTGCCTTGGGCCACTACCGTGCTTGCCTCAGCAAACCTCCTTCTACACTTCAGAGTGAGTACCATCATCTACCCAGCACTGCTGACCTCCTGCACTTCTCTTACCAACAACTGAAAGGAGCAGCTACAAAAGTAAAAAGTGTGCAAGAGGCATGGTGATTGTTAAAAAATACCATCCTAGAAGCACAGTCCAGATGTATTCCACACATTAAGAAAGGTGGAAAGAAGGCAAAACGATTACTGGCATGGTTAAAAGGGGAGGTGAAAGAAAGCTATTTTAGCCAAAAGATCTTCATTCAAAAATTAGAAGAAGGATCCAACAGAAGAAAATAGGATAATGCATAAATGTTGGGAAGTTAAATGTGAGACATTGATAAGACAGGCTAAGAGAGAAGCTGAAAAGAAGTTGGCTGTAAAGGCAAAAACACACAGTAAAAACTTTTTAAAATATATCCGAAGCAGAAAGCCTCTGAGGGAGTCAGTTGGACCGATAGATGATCGAGGTGTTAAAGGGGCACTTAGAAAAGATAAGGGCATTGCGGAAAGATTAAATGATTTCTTTGCTTGGGTGTTTACTAAAGAGGATGTTGGAGACATACCCGTACCGGAGAAGGTTTTCCTGGGTAATGATTCAGATGGACTGAATCAAATCATGGTGAACCTAGAAGATGTGGTAGAGCTGATTGACAACCTGAAGAGTAGTAAATCACCTGGAACGGATGGTATACACCCCAGAGTTCTGAAGGAACTAAAAAATGAAATTTCAGACCTATTAGTAAAAATTTGTAATCTATCATTAAAATCATCCATTGTACCTGAAGACTGGAGGGTGGCTAATGTAACCCCAATATTTAAAAAGGGCTCCAGGGGTGATCCGGGAAACTACAGACTGGTTCTAAACATCAAAATCATAGAACATATAGAAAGACATGGTTTAATAGAACAAAGTCAGCATGGCTTCACCCAAGGCAAGTCTTGGGTGAAGCCATGCAAATCTGCTTCACTTTTTTGAAGGAGTTACTAAACATGTGGATAAAGGTGAACTGGTAGATGTAGTGTACTTAGATTTTCAGAAGGTGTTTGACAAAGTTCCTCATGAGAGGCTTCTAGGAAAAGTAAATAGTCATGGGATAGGTGGTGATGTCCTTTTGTGGATTACAAACTGGCTAAAAGACAGGAAACAGAGAGTAGGATTAAATGGACAATTTTCTCAGTGGAAGGGAGTGGGCAGTGGAGTGCCTCAGGGATCTGTATTGGGACCCTTACTTTTCAATATATTTATAAATGATCTGGAAAGAAATATGACGAGTGAGATAATCAAATTTGCAGATGATACAAAATTGTTCAGAGTAGTTAAATCACAAGCAGATTGTGATAAATTGCAGGAAGACCTTGTGAGACTGGAAAATTGGGATTCAAAATGGCAGATGAAATTTAATGTGGATAAGTGCAAGGTGATGCATATAGGGAAAAATAACCCTTGCTATAGTTACACAATGTTAGGTTCCATATAAGGTGTTACAACCCAAGAAAGAGTTCTAGGCGTCGTAGTGGATAACACATTGAAATCGTCGGTTCAGTGTGCTGCGGCAGTCAAAAAAGCAAACAGAATGTTGGGAATTATTAGAAAGGGAATGGTGAATAAAACAGAAAATATCATAATGCCTCTGTACCGCTCCATGGTGAGATCGCACCTTGAATTCTGTGTACAATTCTGGTCGCCGCATCTCAAAAAAGATATAATTGCGATGGAGAAGGTACAGAGAAGGGCTACCAAAATGATAAGGGGAATGGAACAGCTCCCCTTTTAGGAAAGACTAAAGAAGTTAGGACTTTTCAGCTTGGAGAAGAGACGGCTGAAGGGGGATATGATAGAGGTGTTTAAAATGATGATAGGTCTAGAACAGGTAGATGTGAATCAGTTATTTACTCTTTTGGATAATAGAAAGACTAGGGGGCACTCCATGAAGTTAGCGTGTGGCACATTTAAAACTAATCGGAGGGAGAGCAGTCGCTCTGTAACACGCTCCTAAAAGTGTTGTTTCCTTGAAAGAGATGCCAGCTAAAAGAAAGGGCAAAATGCGGGTTTTCCCCACCGACCCACCTTTGCCCGATGTACAGAAACGGATTACCGAGTATACGACCGCATTGATGGTGAAAACGGGAGATGAAGTCCCCGCTGCGGCGTTTGAAGAGGGAGCTTCAGCGCCGCCTGGGGAGGTCAGTCTCAGCCCCCGGATTACCGACCTCCACCGGCGCCTGGACAGCAGGCGGTTCTCCGGCAGCAGACTCTCTCTGATGACATCATCCACTCGTTGGAGGGGGGACGCCGAGATGGAGCAGAGACTTCAAGCTCTAGACTTTCCTCGAGTTTGCTGGCAACAGCAGCCATACTGGGTCCGGAAGATCGTGAGCCGTTAGTGTCTCCAGTTTACACGAGCGAGGAGACGAAGAGACTGTCGGAGATTATAACGGGGAGAACTCCTGTGCTGCCGAGGGAACAGGGAAGGGGTGAGTTTGTTATCCCCCCTAAACCAGCCACGGTAACACTGGACTTATTGTGGGAATTAATGGCCAGTATTGGGCAATTTGTTAAAGAAGCTGACGCTAGATATAATAAAATGGATATTGAAATGCAAAACCTGAAAAGACGGAGGATCAAATGAAAGATTTTGGAAGTAGGCTGAAAGAGGTGGAGAAAAAAACTTTACAAGCTCAAATAGTTGATGTTAAAATGATAAAAGATCTGGGCTACCAGTCCAAAAGACTGGAGGCATTGGAAAACTATAACAGACATTTGAACTTACGATTCTTAAATTTTCCTTGTGCTTTAGGAGAAGATGCCCAAAGCACGTTAAAGTTTTTCCTAGAAATTTTGAAATTTGATGAATCAAAATTGCCCATCATAAATAAGGCCTACTTCATGACGAAGATTGAAAGGAAAATCGAAGGAAACCAACTGGCTATTTTTGAGAATCTTACTCAGTTTATTGAAAGTTCTGCTGTTGAGATATTGGGCAGGGGTACTTTATTAGTATCTTTTGTTATAGAAAGAGATGTTAGTAATGTGATGAAGGCATTCTTTCAAAATTCCTCTGAAAATTTCTATGGTCAACTGGTCAAGATTTTCCCCGATTTTGCCAGACCCACCCAATTAAGGAGACAGGAATTTATAAAATTAAGACCTCAGGTAGTAGCCCTAGGCTACACTTTCTTATTAAGATATCCATGTAGATGTCTTATTAAGGGTAAAGGTGAAAATTTTGCATTTACTGCTATTGAACAACTTAAGTCATTTCTAAATGCAAGAATGGTGACCACAGTCCCACAATAAATAATTGTTTGGTAATCAGTAAAGAAAGGAAACCATCAAAAATCGTTAAGCCAGTTATACGATAAATTGTTTTCTTGATTTCTCCCCTATTGGATTACTGGTCTCACCTACCTATGTTACTTAAGAGAACATAATTGGTTAAGATTTTTATGTTTAAGATATTTTCCTATGTTTAGTATTTCTTTATGTTACTCTGTATTTTCTTTTTCTTGAAAGTATGACTTATGTATACTTTATGAAAAATCCAATAAATTGCAAATGAAAAAAAAAACTAATTGGATAAGGTGAGTAAATGTAACATCAGGACTTGCTAGAAACATAAAGTTCCTGGATATAATAAATGACTGCTTCATGGAACAATTGGTTTAGGAACCAACGAGAGAGGAAGCTATTTTAATTTAATTCTTAGTGGAACGCAGGATTTGGTGAGAGAGGTAACAGTGGTGGGGCCACTTGGCAATAGTGATCACAACATGATCAAATTTAAACTAATAACTGGAAGGGGGATAATAAGTAAATCTACAAAGGGAAGCTTTGATAAAATGAGGAAAATAGAATAAACTGAAATGTGCAGCTGCAAATGTTAAAAGTGTTCAATAGGCATGGACATTTTTTAAAAATACAATCCTAGACTTGCAGTCCAGATGTATTTCACGCATTAAGAAAGGTGGAAGGAAGGCAAAACAATTACTGATATGGTTAAAAGGTGAAATGAAAGAGGCTATTTTCTGACAAAAAAAAACATCCTTCAAAAATTGGAAGAAGGATCCATCTGAAGAAAATAAGATAAAGCATAAGCATTGTCAATTTAAGTGTAAAACAGTGATAAGCAAGAAACCTGTGAGGGAGTCGGTTGGACCTTTAGATGACAAAATGAATTCTTTGCTTCCATATTTACTAATGAGGATGTGGGGGAGATACTGTGAACTAAAATCACTGTGAACTTGGAAGATGTAGTAGGCCAGATTGACAAACTAAAGAGTAGCAAATCACCTGGACCGGTTGATATGCATCCTAGGATACTGAAGGAACTCAAAAATGAAATTTCTGATCCATTAGTTAAAATTTGTAACCTATCATTAAAATCATCCATAGTCCCTGAAGACTGGACGGAAGCCAATGTAACCCCAATATTTAAAAAGGGCTTCAGGGGAGATCCGGGAAACTGTAGACCAGTGAGCCTGACTTTAATGCTGGGAAAAATAGTGGAAACTATTCTAAAGATAAAAATTGTAGAGAATATAGATTGACATGGTTTACTGGAACACGATCAACATGGATTTACCCAATGGAAGTCTTGCCTAACAACACTGCTTCATTTTTTTTAAGGGGTTAATAAACATGTGGATAAAGGTGAACCAGTAGATGTAGTGTATTTGGATTTTCAGAAGGTGTTTGACAAAGTCCCTTGTGAGAGGCTTCTAAGAAAACAAAATAAATAAATAAAAAGTCATGAAATAGGAGGTGATGTCCTTTCGTGGATTACAAACTGGTTAAAAGACAAGAAACAGAGAGTAGGGTTAAATGGTCAATTATCTCTGTGGAAAACGGTAAACAGTGGAGTGCCTCAGGGATCTGTACTTGGACTGGTGCTTTTCAATAGATTTATAAATGATCTGGAAAGGAATACTACGAGTGAGATTATCAAATTTGCGGATGATACAAAATTATTCAGAGTAGTTAAATCACAAGCGGATTGTGATAAATTACAGGAGGACCTTGCAAGACTGGAAGATTGGGCATCCAAATGGCAGATGAAATTTAATGTGGACAAGTGCAAGGTGTTGCATATAGGGAAAAATAACTTGCTATAGTTACAAGATGTTAGGTTCCATATTAGGAGCTATCACCCAGGAAAAAGATCTAGGCATCATAGTGGATAATATTTTGAAATCATTGGTTCAGTGTGCTGCAGCAAATAGAATGTTAGGAATTATTAGGAAGGGAATGATTAATAAAATGGAAAATGTCATAATGCCTCTGTATCACTCCATGGTGAGACCGCACCTTGAATACGGTATACAATTACGGTTGCCGCATCTCAAAAAAGATATAGTTGTGATGGAGATGGTACAGAAAATGGCAACCAAAATGACAAAGGGGATGGAACAACTCCCCTATGAGGAAAGGCTGAAGAGGATAGGGCTGTTCAGCTTGGAGAAGAGACGGCTGAGGGGGGATATGATAGAGGTCTTTAAAATCATGAGAGATCTTGAACAAGTAGATGTGAATCTGTTATTTACACTTTCAGATAATAGAAGTACCAGGGGGCACTCCATGAAGTTAGCATGTGTCACATTTAAAACTAATAGGAGAAAGTTCTTTTTCACTCAACGCACAATTAAATTATGGAATTTGTTGCCAGGGGATGTGATTAGTGCAGATGGTGTAGCTGGGTTCAAAAAAGGTTTGGATAAGTTTTTGGAGGAGAAGTCCATTAACTATTAATCAAGTTGACTTAGGGAATGGCCTCTATTACTGGAATCAGTAGCATGGGATCTACTTAGTGTTAGGGTACTTGCCAGGTTCTTATGGCCTGGTTTGGCCTCTATTGGAAACAGGATACTGGGCTTGATAGACCCTTGGTCTGACCCAGCATGGCAATTTCTTATGTTCTTATTCAATGTGAGCATCTTATGCCAAAATAGGTGGACTTCTGTAGCAGACTTTACAATTACAGGTGAGGGGAACTTTCTGTCCCTGGCTTACACGGTGTCCAGGTCTCTTCCCTCCCCTCAAATACATCCAGTCCCAGCTGTTCAATCAGTTGCTGGTCCATGAGGGTCAGGATAATAGGGCAAGGGGCACCTCCTCCTACCTCTCGCAGATATTTGTTCCTGCTCGCCACCTTGGTTTTGAGCTGGGCCTTGATGTTGCAGTAGCAGTGGGCCACCTGCTCTCCAGTCTTCCTTATTCCACTTCACTGGGATATGGCCTGGGCAATAGTGCACTGCCCTGGATGTCTTCACCATACAGGTCCCAAAGAGCTGTAGTTCTCTTGACCTCGATGTTGAACTTGTGTGTGTGAAGATGAGTCCACCCTGCTGCCTGGCTGCCAGTTGATTGGGTTGCAACTTTGACTTCCATAGAGGTGTCACTATTCTTGCTTTTACTTCCACTCCCTGCTCCCCTCCCTTCCTTTCCCCCTCCTGCACCTACTCTGCCAACTGCCTCTTCCTCTGCCCTCTCTATCCCTAATCTGCTATACTCCTCCCACCACACTCATCTGCCTATCCCCTTCCCCCTTCCCCTCCTATCTTTACTGCTGTACCTGTCTCTTCTCCTTCTCCTCCCCTCCTTTCCTCTCTCCCCATGGCTCTCATGCTCCATCCTCTCAAGCTCCTCACCATCACTACTTCTCAACACCACAATCACTCCTTACCACATCACCACTGCTCCTCACTACCACCACTCTTCTACCATCACCATCACGAATCCTGCTCACCACCACCACCAAGACAGACAAGCTTACAAAAACTTTCACACAGAGATAAAGACAAGAGACAAAGGGAAAGAGATGATAACAGAAGAGAACACTCGGATATCGCTATAGACCTTCTCTAAACTTCTAACAAAAACTCACCTTTTCTCCTCTCTCTCCTATGCCTGACACACCCTCAAAGAGGCAGTTACAGGAAGCCGGTATATATATCTACTAGATAAATGAAGCTTGACCGACGTGTCGCAAATGTGCAGTAGAGAGCAACTCTACCGCGCATGCGCGGGCAGCACGTCGGTCAGAGCTTACCTGTAACAAAAATGGTGCGGCGAGGAGCAGTAGCGGCAGCGGCGGCAGCGAGAAGCAGTAGCGGCGGCGTGCACGAGGGAGGGAGGGACCTCCCCCGGAGATCTTCCGTCTTTGCCATCCGAAGGGGTTGTGAATGAGCTGAGAGAAAGGGAGTGACTGAGGGGAGGGAGGAGGGAGTGACTGAGGGGAGGGGGGAGGGAGGAGAGAGTGACTGAGGGGAGGGGGGAGGGAGGAGAGAGTGATGGGAAGGAGGAGAGAGTGACTGGGGGGGAGGAGAGAGTGAGGGGGGAGGGAGGAGAGAGTGAGGGAAGGGGGGGAGGAGAGTGAAGGGGGAGGGGAGGAGAGTGAGGGGGAGAAGAGTGAGGGGGAGGGGAGGGGGGAGGAGAGTGGGGGGAGGGGGGGAGGGAGACTAGAGGGTGAGGGAGAGAATGAGGGGGAGGGGGAGAATGAGGGGAGGGAGGGGAGAATGAGGGGGAGGGGGGAGGAGGAGAATGAGAGGAGGGAGGGAAGAATGAGGGGTAAGGAAATGGACTGAAAAAAAAAATGTTAACGGCTAGTAAACAAAGAAAATAACGCATGATGTGTAAAACGATGTGTGATGCGATAGTGTATCACCTAACACGATAACGTATCATGCGTTGCGTAACTTACATACACAGTGCAGTAACTCTGAAATTTTTTAATCATGCCCCTTTTTTTTAACACAGGTGCTAACGTGCTATATTTCAGCTTTATTTATAGCAAGTTGATGAATCTAGGCCTAAGTAAAAAGCAACTTCATGCTATGTTATTTATTTATTTATTTAGAAACTTTTATATACCGGCATTAGTGGGTACATCATACCGGTTCACATAATAACTGAAAGTTTGGAAAATACATTTCAACAGGGAGACAGTAACTGGGCAGGGGATAAAATAAATAGGCAGTAGGAAAGATAGTTAAAAAACAAGAAAGTCATAACCAGAGAATACAGTTTATAATTTACAATGATAGTCTCCTTAATATAAGGAGAGGGCAGACCCCTGAAGGGGGAATTGTGAGGGGAGATGGAGAAGGGTTATTCTGGGTAGGCATGGTTGAACAGGAGTGTTTTTAATTTCTTTTTGAATTTGGTTGCACAGGGTTCAATGCGCATGTGGTCAGGTAGGGAGTTCCAAAGAGCCGGACCGGCAATAGAGATAGCACGGTCGCGGGTAGTGGAGAGATGAGCCATTTTCAGGGATTGGACATGTAGGGTGCCTTTGTTGGTAGATCTGGTGGCTCGGGTGGACAGGGGGGCAGTGAAAGGTAGGTCGAGCCAGTTGGAGTTGTGGGTGTGGATGGACTTGTGTATTATGGTCAATGTTTTGTAATGTATACGGGACAGGATGGGGAGCCAATGTAAGTCCTTAAGGATGGGGGTAATATGGTCGTGTTTGCGTGCGTTAGTAATGAGTCTTGCAGTAGCATTTTGTAGTAGTTGAAGGGGTTTTATTGAGGACAATGGGAGCCCTAATAGGAGAGCATTACAGTAATCTAGTTTGGAGGTGAGAGTGGCTTGAATCACTGTACGGAGGTCATGGGTGTAGAGCAGGGGTCTGAGTTTCTTTAGTACATTGAGCTTGAAGAAGCCCGCTTTAAGGATGGAATTGATGTGAGGTTTCATGCTAAGATTAGGATCAAGAAGGACTCCGAGGTCCCTAATGGACGGTTGGGCTGTGAGGAGGTTAAGTTTAGGGTCGTTAGGTGGGAGGTCGGGGGGATGTGAGGAGATGTAGAGGAGTTCCGTTTTGTTCGTGTTGAGTGCAAGCTGTAGGTTGGAGAGGAGTGCGTTGATGGCTGTAAGGCACTTTTCCCAGTGCTCCAGGGCGTCAGATATAGAGTTGTGAATGGGAATGATGATCTGTACATCATCAGCATAGAGATAGAATTTGAGTTTAAGGTCGGAAAGGAGATGGCAGAGAGGGATGAGGTAGATATTGAAGAGGGTAGATGAAAGTGATGAACCTTGCGGGACTCCTTGTTGTAGGGGGTATGCGGCAGATAGGTTGTTTCCGATTTTAACAGAGAACTTTCTGTTAGAGAGATAGGATTTGAACCAGGCTAGAGCTATTCCTGAGATGCCGATGCTTTCTAGCCGTGTCAGGAGGTGGTGGTGGCTGATGGTGTCGAAGGCCGCTGAGATATCGAGAAGGGCGAGGAGGTAACTGTGACCTTGTCCCAGTCCTCTGAGAAGATAGTCAGAGAGGGAGAGCAGTAAGGATTCGGTATTAAAGTGTTTTCTGAATCCAAATTGGGAAACATGGAGGATATCATGATTTTCTAGGTAGTCCATGAGTTGTGAATTGACCACCTTTTCCATAAGTTTGGAGATAAAAGGGAGGTTGGAAATGGGGCGGAAGTTGGAAGGGTCTTTCGGATCTAGGGAGGGTTTCTTAAGGAGGGGTTTGACAACAGCGTGTTTGAGGGAATCTGGGACTACCCCATGGGTGGTGGAGCAGTTGATAATATCTGCTATGGTGTTGGATATGCTGTTGGGGATGGTTATTAGGGCTTTGGTGGGGATGGTGTCGCTGGGGTGAGAGGCTGGCTTAAGTTTTCGCAAAAGGCCTGTAATTTCTTTAGAGGAGGTGAGGTCAATTGTGGTCATTGAAGGTTGGGATGGGGAGGGGATTGAGGGTGGGTTAGTGGGGGGAGAGGGGTTGGTGGGGGAAAATCTGGAGAGCAGGTTGGCGATTTTGCTTTGGAAGTAGTTGGCGAGTTCTTCAGTTTTAGCCGCAGCCTCAGAGTCTGGAATGGTAGGAGGGATAGGGGTGGTAAGGCTAGCGACATAGGAGAAAAGAGCTTTAGGGTTGAAATTATAGTCATGGATTTTTTTTCCATAGAAGTCTCGCTTATGTTTAAGGGTGGACAGTCTATATATATGAAGGGCTGTTTTGTAGCTGGAGGATAGTTGGGGGGTTGGGTCCTTGCGCCATTTTCTCTCTTTTTGTCTGAGATTGCATTTAAGGGTTTTTTAACTCTTGGGTGTACCATGGCTTAGAGGGTTTCACTGCGGTATTTATGATACGTTCGGTGATTGGGCATAGTTTGTTGGCAATGTCTTCTGTGAGGCTATGCCAGGATGCTAAGGCTGTATCTGGGTCTGATAAGATAAGTCTTGGTAGGGAAGAAGCTAGTGCGTCAGTTAATTTGTCGCTGGGGCAGGTTTTTCTGGATATGATGGTGGTGTGAGCAGGATAGTTAGTTGGGAGGGGTTTCTTCATGGCGAGTCTGCTTTCAATAAGGTAGTGGTCGGACCAAGGCACCGGGGTGCAGGTGGATGAGTTGGAGGTCTGGAAGCTGGAGTTAATAAACATTAGGTCCAGCGTGTGACCAGCTTTATGAGTTGGAGATGCTATAATTTGTTGGAAGCCTATGGCAAGGAGCGATTGAATGAACGTTTCGCATGATGCAGTAGGGGGGAGTGAGTCAACATGGAGATTAAAATCTCCAAGGATGATGGAAGGGGTATCTGTTTTTATCCATTCTATAATGAATTCAATTAGGGGGGATGGGTTGGACTCAAGGACGGTAGGGGGGGCATATACTAGACATATTTGCAGGGTAGCTGCATTAAAGAGACCTATTTCAAGTTTAGGCGGGGCTGCTATGCTGATGGGTTTAAGGTTAAGTTGTTTCTTGGCTGCTAGGAGGAGTCCTCCTCCTCTTTTTTTAGGTCGGTGGATGGGGAAGATGTCATAGAGGGAGGATGGGAGTTGGTTTATGAGGACGGTATCTGATTCTTTGAGCCATGTTTCAGTGACTGCACAAATGTCTGGAGTGCAGTCTGCAAGTATGTCGTTGAGGATTAGTGTCTTTTTAGATATGGATTGTGCATTCATAAGTATAATGGAGAGGGTGGTGAGACCGAGGAACTGAGTCAGGGGTGAGGTGAGGATGGGGATAAGGGATTTGCGGCGAGGTGATGGATGGCGGGGAAGGAGGGGGGGGGGGAGGAAGTCTGGAGTAAGGGGTGGTGAATGCGAGGGATTGGGTAAGCAGCCATGTTGATGCCTTCGTGGTCAGGTAGGAATGGTAGGAACAGGTAGGAAGAGTTGGTACCTTGATAGTCAGGTGGGAGGGGAGGTGCAGGGGGAGGAGGAGGGTGATCTGGTAGTGGAGTAAGTCAGCAGGTTTCAGCAGTCTGGATATCAGCGGGTTACAATTAGAGGCAGAATGGTACAAAACTTAAATAGGGATGAGGTACAGAGTAGAGAAACAAAACAAAAACTTTCAATTGCTCACCGCGTGGCGAGAGTCCGTATTGAGAGGTAGCGGAGGAGGAGATAGTGAGGAAGGGGGTCCCGTTGCACGTAGTTCAGTTTGCGGCTGAGAGAACAGTCTTTATAGGAGCGTGTTTCTTAATTTCTCCCGGTCGGCGATTCTCACGCTCTCTCAGGCTGTGTGCTTCTCTCCTGTTCTGTCTCGATCACCCCCAGGCTGTGTATCACAGTGGGAGTTGGAGAGGAGTGGGGCCGCAGGTATGAAGCAGAAAGGGCTGAGCTGCTTTGTGTCCCTGAGTATGGGGTGGTGCAGGAGGCTGTGGAGGGTGAGTTTAGGTGCAGCACTTAGGTGCGGCACGAAGGGGCGCACAAAGGGGCGGGCCCCTTTGTCACGCTCCTTCGTGCGCGCGACGCCCGGCGCGCGGCGCCGGAGAGCGTTAGGATTTAAATGCCGGCTGGGGCGGCTGCTGGTTGGCTGTCCTGGCTGGCAGGGCGGGGACGCGGCAGGTCGACGTCGTCGGTGCGCTCCGGTCGGGGGCGGGGTTTAGGCCGGCGGGTGGAGAGGAGCCTCGCGGTCGGCGCCTGGGCTGCTGGGGGCAAGGGTGCTACTGAGGCCTTACCCCGGCGGGTCCTGGGCGCCGAAAGCGCAGGCCTGGCTTCGCACTCTGCCGCTGGATCGAGGAGAAGAGGCCGGCTTCGGCGAGCGGTAGGATTTAAATGCCGGCTGGGGCGGCTGCTGGTTGGCTGTCCTGGATGGCAGGGCGGACGCGGCAGGTCGACGTCGTCGGTGCGCTCCGGTCGGTGGGCGGGGGTTTAGGCCGGCGGGTGGAGAGGAGCCTCGCGGTCGGCGCCCGCCTGGGCTGCCTGGGGGCAAGGGTGCTAACTGAGGCCTTTTAACCCGGCGGGTCATGGGCGCCGAAAGCGCAGGCCTGGCTTCGCACTCTGCCGCTGGATCGAGGAGACCTCTTGAGGCCGGCTTCGGCGAGCGGTTGGTAGGATTTAAATTGCCGGCTGGGGCGTCTGCTGGTGGCTGGTCCTGGCTGGCAGGGCGAGACGCGGGCAGGTCGACAGTCGTCGGTGCGCTCCGGTCGGGGGCGGGGGTTCTAGGCCGGCGGGTGGAGAGGAGCCTAGCGGTCGGCGCCTGGGCTGCGGGGGCAATCAAGAGAATCAAGAGGAAAAACTAGATCACATGAAAACAAAATCTGTCCAGCAACTCAGGAATAAGAGTTAATGAAAAAAAAAAAAAAAGATAAAGTCAACTTCAAGGTCATAAATAAGAAAAGTAATGAGGGGGAATTTACTACCATCAAGCTCTCCCTCTTCAAGAATAAGACCATACTGTCACCACGACCAACTGCATCTCAATACCAAACAAACGCAAAGGAACCCCATGTATTCATCACTTTAAGATGAAGTTAGCAGGCATGTCAGCCTTTAGAAGCCCAGGGAATTTTAGAGGAAGCAAACAGAAAGTATGACTGATGCTGAAAACTCATTTTGATGAACCCTAGGAATCATTTCAAGCTTCTTATCTGAAGCACTGTCTGTACAAGTAACTCACCCAAACCACATTTCTTTGCAGGTAGCAAAACAGTCTTTAGAAAAAGATAGAAATAATCTCAATGTTCAGTGTTGACAGTGAAGATATTAACAGCTTCAACAGTATAGTCCTACTCTATAGGACTCAGGGGAACCCTGGGGTAAAAAAGTAAGAAAGGTTGATAACATAAAAAAAAATCATTAATGTTCCTCAGTAACCCAGATAATGGTTTCTCTGTTTTATAAACATGGCTTATTATTCATACTTTTGGCTTGAGGAATTGTCTAGAGGATGAAAGCTAAGATTTAGATTTAATGCTAGAAAACGCAGAGTCATGCATTTGGGCAGGAAAATATTTTATTTATTTATTTAGTTGATTTATTCTGCTTTTCAGGAACTTCAAATTGAATTACATTCAGATACTGAACATCAAGGGACCAATAAGTGGTGAAATTCTATGCATGAAACATGAGTGGGTTCTGGGAGTGATCGTATCTGACGATCTCAAGGAGGTCAAACAGATAGAGAAATGGCAAAAGCCAGAAAGGTTCTTGTGTGCATATGGAGAGGAACGGTGAGCAGATAAAGGAGGAGATGTATGCATTTTAGTTAAAAATAAAACAAGCAACTTTAAAATTTAAAAAATTGTGTGATTCAGGTGGGCAGCCAGCGTAGAGGCTCCCACTTAAGTTACAGCCCCCGGGAATCACCCTGACGTACCCTGCACCAATGTGGTTAGGATCACTCCAAAAATTAATAAAAGTTAAAATTTAATGGTGGTGGTCAAGTTAGGGGAAGGCAACTAACCTGACCATGACCAGAATTTGGTATGAAAAATGTCTATTTATGGACATATTCATCTTATTTGACTCAGGGGAACCCTGGGGTAAAAAAATGGCCAATACATCCCACAAACTTCCTTTAGTTGGTAGGGGTGGTCACCAGAGGGGGGCATTTAAATACATATTAGACCATTAGTTTCGTTTAAAATATTTTATTTATTTATTTTTTAATTAATATTAATGAGCCTGTAGTCCCTGGGATTGGTTTACACAGGAGTGATTGTGAGGGTTACACATAAGCAAGATAAGGATATGCATGGGGATGATTTTAAAACATTTGGTTGTTTAATTTTGGTTTTATGTGGTCATTAATTTATTTCAATGGATTTTACCATGGAAATTCAATAATAATAATAATAATGGGGCTGATATGAGAAAACAAGGTCCATCAGTTAAAAAATTGGTCCAGGCTGAGAATTCCAAAACCATTGCCATGGAGATCCCATGGCAACTCCATGGTAACCTGATGCTATGAGTAAGCAGGCTTGGGGAATTATGCTTGATTTTGGTAAAGCACAGGAATGATCTTTAAATTATTTTCTTTAGGAAAGTTTTAATGATTCCTAAATTTCCCTTTTGCCATGTTCTCCTCTGCCAGAATGTAATCCACTTTGAAGCAGTGTAAAAATGGAATATAGAAATCTAAATAAATAAATAAAAATAAATAAATATATAGTATATTTAAATGGATTAGGAGGAAAGTTTTCTATGACTTAACTGAGATAATGACATCATGGATAGAAAAAAAAAAACCAGTGTCAGCTGATAGTTATAGAACACTTTTGAAAATGAAGCTGCACCGAGGGTCATAGGAGCTGCGCTGCTACAGCCTGCATTTGAGGCCTAACTTACATGAAAACATATTCAATTTAGTTAGGAAACATTTAAGAATGTGTGTGAATGAATAAGATATAGTATTTAAATGTTAAGAAACCTTTTAAAAAAAAATGTAAGAAAAGCAGCATTAAACATAAGAAACTGCCAATCCCATATTTGTTGGCATAATTATAGGATCGAGAGCAAGAGCTGAATGTAAATAAATGCTATAATAGTCCTCTAACACCAAAGATTGAAGAGAAAGTCGGAGTTCTTTAGTAACCCGGGTAGCCACGACCAGTTGTCGTTAAGGTGTGGGGGGAGCACATGACAGCAATCGCTCACACATTTCAGAACAGCACAGAGACCAAAATTGGCCACAGCTTTATTAATAATAACAATATAGAATCATAACTATGTACCTAAGTCATAACATAGACCAAACTAATAAACACCCCCTTTGTGGCATGCGCACTTCACCTCCACCGCAATCAGTAAGGTCTTATCCTATTGGAAGGTAATTCTCCTGGGCATTGCAAGTCACGTGTCCCACCCAAGCAAGGTAACTGCCCAATCGAACGGGGGGGAGGGGGTATCTGGATTGCTGCCGCACCGCGGCCAGTGAGCCCTGGCAGCAGATAGCCCCAGCACATCAAAATATGGTGAACCACACATGGTACACTGCCTCCAACTGGTGACCTCCCCCTCCCAGCTTGGGTACCCCTGCTATAGTGCCCAGGTAGCAATAAGGGTTACCTGGGACCTGCTCTCCAACACATAAGAACATAAGAACATGCCATACTGGGTCAGACCAAGGGTCCATCAAGCCCAGCCTCCTGTTTCCAACAGTGGCCAATCCAGGCCATAAGAACCTGGCAAGTACCCAAAAACTAAGTCTATTTCATGTTACCGTTGCTAGTACCAGGATGCTGTGTCAATAATATTTTGTAAATAGCCTGCCTCGAGGTGTTCAAGAAGAGGTCCTGTCCCATATCCGAGAGATGGACCACCAGGAAACAGGGGTCATCCATTATTAACAACTTACATTGCAAGGCAGTGGAGTACAACAACTTAGTGCAGTTTCAAAGTCGTCATCAGCTCCTTTTTAAATGTGAGTTGCTAAATAGCCAATCTTTTAGGATACAACGGATTTTGTCAGAGATGTCAGATTATGTTTTGTTGACAAGATTTAATAATGTTTTTTGCAAGAGACTATCTGAAGAAAGCTGTCAAGCCAGCATAATTATAAAGAAGATTTTCAGATTGAACCCAACTACTATAATACAAATCAGCCCCCAGAAGCCCTCACATGCATTGCAATTTTCAAATTTGGTGCATGGAGTTGCCAGACTAATTAGAGAACATTGGCACATTGACCATGGACAATATATTCCAGATACCAGCTCATATCTCCTATAGACAATCACTAAACACCAGAGAACATATATTAAGAGCAGCATACCTGTTTTCATTGAATGGTCCTATTATCACAGCAGAGACATTTTATCCTGTAATTGCTGTGACAGGTGTAGCTCTACATTGACAGGCAGATACTGGTCACATCCCATGTCAAGTTATGTTGTCTGTTGCAAAATTAATTTGGATTGTATTATTATGAAGAATTTAGTTTATATAATTCAATGTCCCTGCCCATTGATTTATATAGGTCATTAACACCCTGAAGACTACAGTGTCTATAAAGCATTGTCTGGCCAACAAACAGTTTTAAAGATCTCAAATGGACCATTTTTTAGGTGATCATAAGTCCCGAGGGGAGGTGATATCTCAGCAACAATGAACCATTCTGAGAAACACTGGATCTTTATTTTGAATACAGTAACCTCAAATGATTAAATGAATCAACAGAATGCCACATTGTGGGTACATTTTAAAAACAGTACGCGTGTGTACTTTTGTTCGGCATCATGTGCGAAGAAAAGTATGCTGGATTTTATTAGATACGCACTTAGCCGCGCGTATCTTCTTAAAATCCGGGGTTGGTGCGCGCAAGGGGGTGCACGTTGTGCAACCTATGTGCACCGAGCCCGACGCGTGCTGCCTGTTCCCTCCGAAGCTTCTCCGAAATTGGAGCGGCCTCGGAGGGAACTTTCCTTCTGCTTCCCTCACCTTCCCCTCCCTTTCCCTACCTAACCCACCCCCGGCCCTATCTAAACCCCCCCTACCATTGTTGGCAGCGGGTTGCTGGCGCGCCATCACCCGACCAGGGGCTGGTCCGGAGGCCTCGACCACGCCCCCGGGCCGGCATCATGCCCTGACATGCCCCTGCCCCGCCCCGAAATTTGCGCCGCCCACCCGACACGCCCCCGGCACGCCCCCTTTGCAAAGCCCCGGGACTTACGCGCATCCTGGGCCTTGCGCGCGCCGCCGAGCCTATGCAAAATAGGCTCGGTGCATGCAGGGGCCTTTTAAGAGGGTTACGCGCATAATTATGCTCGTAACCCTTTTAAAATCCGGCCCAATGTGAATAGATTATGTTTCATTAATATGGTGTCATCTTTCATTCCATCTTCCCAAACCATAGGGGTAGATTTTACAAATCTACGCGGGAGTTTATAAGATACGCGCGTATCTTATAAAATCCGGGGTTGGCACGCGCAAGGGGGTGCACATTTGTGCATCTTGCGCGCGCCGAGCCCTGCGTGCGCTGCCCATTCCCTCCGAGGCTGCTCCGAAATCGGAGCGACCTCGGAGAGAACTTTCCATTCACCCCCTGCACCTTCCCCTCCCTTTTCCTACCTAACCCACCCCCCGGCCCTATCTAAACCCCCTACCTACCTTATCTTAAAAGTTACTACTGCCTCCGGGCAGTAGTAACTTACGCGCGCCGGCGAGGCAGGCCCCGACACAGGCCACTGTATCAGGGCACTTGGCCATGCCCCCGAGCCGGAAACACGCCCCCGGACACGCCCCGAAAATTCCGCGTCACTCCCGACACGCCCCCCTAGGCAAGCCCCGGGCAAGAACCCGGCAATTGGGTAATTGTCTGGTTCTTGTGGCCTGGTTTGGCCTCTGTTGGAGGCAGGATGCTGGGCTTGATGGACCCTTGGTCTGACCCAGCATAGCAATTTCTTATGTTCTTATGTTCTTACGCGCGTCCTGGGGCTTGTGTGCGCGCCGAGCCTATGCAAAATAGGCTCGGCGCACGCAGGGGTTTTTAAAAGGGTTACGCGCGTAACTTATGCACATAACCCTTTTAAAATCCGGCCCATAGTGTAATTGGTTGAAGAAGATTTTCCCACCATAAGATCTTTAAAAATGGCAGCAATTTTGATTGATATGAGACATTGACAGTTTTCTGCAAATAGTATGAATGAAATTATGGTAGACATATATTTTAGATTTTTTAAATGACAGGCACTACTTTACTTCTGAATTTTCAAGGGCTGACTTTTGTAGATGAGGTGAAAATATGTAAAGATTTGATTTTGCTTATTGACAGTATGATGCTGCCATTTCATTCATAATGCAGTTTTAACATTGTATATTGCTGATACATTTTAGATTTTGCTTTCTGTATGTATCATAGTAATAAGCTAAAATATGTTTATTTTTGTTATTGTTTTCTGTGCCCTTGATGCAGATGATGCTTTTCAGAACAATGCAAGTAGTGTCAGGCTTCCGAATATAAAAGAAACAATAGCGCAAATCCTTTCAGTGATTCACCGAAACTTCTCATGAATGTTCCACAAGATAAGTTTTTTATTTGCATATATAAAAAAAACATATTCTTGGCAGACTGATTATTATATATTTGGACGCATGAGATAGACCTTAGTCACACTTGCATAGTGTGTAGTTAGCGTCCTAGATGATATGCAGGTCATGCCATTATTTAAAATGTTGGTTTGTTTCAGCACAACATAGAGTGAATTCTTTGTATTACTTTGGTAGCTTAGTGCCATTCTTAAACATAACAAATAAATTAATATTCAGCACTTAGTGATCGGAACCAAATACAGCAGTAGACAGAGTATGAACAATTGAAGATTTACTGCAGAATGTTCTACAACATGCTTCATTAAACTGAGCAAAATGCAAGATTGTTTTTACACACAGAAGTTACTTCTGGTTATACAAAAGCAGCAGTACTAACTAGAATCATCAAAATGCCAATTTCCCTGTTTCTTGATTCAGTTGCATCCTGTGGAATTGTTATTCTCTGATCTCTTATTTATTTATTCTACCCCACCTGAACATCTGTTGTTCTAAGTGATTTTTCTTTTCTCATAATAGTTTAGCTTTTTTATTATTTGTGTGATAAAGGATACGCAATTTTTACTATGGACATTTACAAAGTGTACTGGTGCCATTGCATATCTATTCTTTAACCTAACCCATCCACGTTTTACCCTTCACCTCTCCCCGCGTCACTTGACCTGTAAGGAATTCTGCATCACATGGTTATTCAAGACAAAAAGAACTCATTATTGAATATGTATGACCACAGCCTAAAAGCATAACTTTCAAATATCTCTGCATGGCCCCATATGCACATATATGAGCGTATGGAAATCTACTACAGTATTTTATAATCTGTGCATCTCAGTCCAACAGATTATAAATGTGTGCATTAGGATTTTGCTTGCTAAGCAGCCTTATCCTACTTTCATAATGCCTCCCCACTAGCAGAGGCCCTCAGTATGCCTCACCACTAGTCTTGTCCAGTTCCTCCTCTTTGCCCTTGCCACACTCAAGTCCCAGCCCTATGTAAATCCATCTTGTCATAGTAGCCTTGTCTTCTCATGTTGCCACTTTTGGCTCTATCACCTGACCTTGTTCTTGGCTTGCCTTGTGGCCTACGGGCTTTCTGCTTTGTTCTGCCTTATCTTGTGGCCTATGGTCTTCTTCCTTGTTTTACCTTGCCTTGTTGCCTACGGGCCTTCTGCTTTGCCTTTTCTTGAAGCCCTCAGGCCTAATCTTTCTTATTTCCTGCCTTGGGCCTTTGGGTCTATTCTGCCTGTTCCAAACCTTGCTGCCTTCGGGCTTCAGGGTTCTTTGTTTGGTGATTCCCTTGTCTGCTTGTCTAAGTCCTGCCCTTGTCTGCCTTTTTGGTCTTGTCCTATATGTTCCAGTATCCAGTCTTGCTTGTACCAGAGTTCTGTCCTTGCCTTGACTTACCCTTGTCTTGTCTAGTTCCAAGTCTTGCTTAGTATCCAGTCTTGCCTTGTCCTGGCTGCCAAGCTTGTCTTCCTTGTGCTGCCTGCCAAGCTTGCTTGCCAAGCCTGCCTGCCTTGTCCTGCCAGCCAAATCTTGCCTGTCTGGACTCACCATTATGATGTACTGCTGCTGCAGAGACCTACTGGCCTCCAGAACCCAGGGGTTCAACCTTTGGCAGAAGACTGGCCCTTGTCTTGCTCAGAGTCCTGCCTTGCAGTCCTGTGCCATTCCCCAGGTGGATCTCCCAGATTCCAGGGCCCATAACAATGTGCATATACACCCAAGCATAGGTGCTTATATTTCCTTACACACCTTGGTGTGTGAGAGAATCATCTCCATTGCAGGACCCAGTCTTTGGAACACTATGCCTGCAGAATTAAGACTAGAAACTGAGTTTAAAAAATTTAAAAAGATTTAAAGACCTGGCTCTTTGAGCGAGCCTAGTCAGACAATCCTGAAATAGGTCATTAACATCAAGAACCCTGAAAGGTTGTCACTTTGTCTGTGATGTTTTTCCTTTTAAGCAACTATATCCTCCCTTGTCTAGCATAATAATTATATTTTATAAACATTGTATACCCCGTGTTTTATGTTACTGCCTGTAAACCATTGTGATGTATATTCGAATGATGGTATACAAAATCTTTGAAATAAATAAGTAACATGTATATGCAATGCATTGGAAGTGCATACTTTTTCTACATATTTTCAAAACATAGTGTGTATATTTTACCCTCCAAAAAAATTGTGACTTGATCATATAAAATCCTAATTTACACATGGAAGTCAGTATATTTTAAAACATGCACACATAATTAAAATCACCAGTTTGCTGAAACCTCCCCCATTTCACCCAGTCCTTCTCTAGGTCATCAAAACTCTCCTACTTCTTCACTCTGTACTCCCCCCAGTTCACCCGGAGCTCCCACCCATCCAATTGCAGATGAGTCTGATATCAATTTTATTTATTTATTGTATTTTAAAACTTTTCTATACTGTCGTTTAGTAATGCACCATCACAACGGTTTACAATTAGGCATGTAAATACGTTTGGTCTGGTTTATAAATTATCTAGAGGGTGCCAATAAATTTTTCGGTTACATGTTTCAATAATATACTCTATATGCAAGATAATTATCAGTTGTAAAAGTATGTGAAAAGTTGCAAAATGAACACATGTAAATCTCTTATAAAATAGTAGGGATGTGAATCGTTTTTCAACGATTACATTTATCGTCCGATAATGTTAATATCGTCTTAAATCGTTATAGAACACAATACAATAGAAATTCTAACGATTTATCGTTAAAAATCGTTAAATCGTGTTAGTGCGCACTAACTCCCGTTAGTGCGCACTAACAGAAAATGATACAAATTGACACTTTCCAGGTCAGTAAAGGTCAGTTAGGAATGAATATGTGTTCCTATTGGCTGGCTGCCCTCTTATCTATTGATGTTACCAAGGTTCCCACTGAGGTGATGGTTGGGGGGATGGGAAATGGAACTGGAAACTCACGAACACCAACAGAAAATGAAACAAAGTGTTGACACTTCCCAGGTCAGTAAAGGTCACTTAGGAATGAATATGTATTCCTATTGGCTGTGCTCTTATCTATTGATGTTACCAAGGTTCCCACTGAGGTAATGGTTGGGGGGATGTGAAATGGAAACAGTTGGAAGCTTGACAAAAAAAGTAACGTGATGATCATCACTCATGTGACTAGAACTTGTTTGTTTATTATTTTTGTTATTTTTGTCAGGAAGCTTCCCCCTGTCTGTGAAGCCAGCCTCTCACTAGTAATGCAGGGAAGGAGCTGTCTCACCCTTCACCATCCTCCCCCCCCCCCCCTCACCCACACACCATTCACTGGCTGGGACATGGGGAGGGGAGGAGTGAGGGTCAGGCAGCTCCCCCCCTGTCTGTGAAGCCAGCCTCTCACTAGTAATGCAGGGAAGGAGCTGTCTCACCCTTCACCATCCTCTCCCCCCTCACCCACACACCATTCACTGGCTGGGACATGGGGAGGGGAGGAGTGAGGGTCAGGCAGCTCCCTCCTGTCTGTGAAGCCAGCCTCTCACTAGTAATGCAGGGAAGGAGCTGTCTCACCCTTCACCATCCTCCCCCCCCCCTCACCCCACACCATTCACTGGCTGGGACATGGGGAGGGGAGGAGTGAGGGTCAGGCAGCTCCCCCTGTCTGTGAAGCCAGCCTCTCACTAGTAATGCAGGCGGGATAGGGCACTGCATGCAGGAAGATCACAACACCCCTGGTGTCAGGGTTAGGGCACTGAGTGCAGGAAGATCACAACACTCCTGGTATTAATAGGGATAGGGCACTGTGTGCAGGAAGATCACAACACCCCTGGTGTCAGGGTTAGGTCACTGTGTCCAGGAAGAAACAACACTCCTGGTATAGGATAGGGCACTGTGTGCAGGAAGATCACAACACCCCTGGTGTCAGGGTTAGGGCACTGTGTGCAGGAAGATCACAACACTCCTGGTATTAATAGGGATAGGGCACTGTGTGCAGGAAGATCACAACACCCTGGTGCCAGGGTTAGGGCACTGTGTGCAGGAAGATCACAACACTCCTGGTATTAATAGGGATAGGGCACTGTGTGCAGGAAGATCACAACACCCCTGGTGCCAGGGTTAGGGTACTGTGTGCAGGAAGATCACAACACTCCTGGTATTAATAGGGATAGGGCACTGTGTGTATAGAAGATCACAACACCCCTGGTACCAGGGTTAGGGCACTGTGGCAGGAAGTTCACAACACCCCTGGTCAGGGTTAGGGCACTGTGTGCAGGAAGATCACAACACTCCTGGTATTAATAGGGATAGGGCACTGTGTGCAGAAAGATCACAACACCCCTGGTGCCAGGGTTAGGGCACTGTGTGCAGGAAGATCACAATACTCCTGGTATTAATAGGGATAGGGCACTGTGTGCATGAAGATCACAACACCCTGATGCCAGGGTTAGGGCACTGTGTGCAGGAAGATGACAACACTCCTGGTATTAATAGGGATAGGGCACTGTGTGTACATGAAGATCACAACACCCTGGTGCCAGGGTTAGGGCACTGTGTGCAGGAAGATCACAACACCCCTGGTATCAGGGTTAGGGCACAAGTTCTAGTCACATTGACTGATCACATTACTTTTTTGTCAAGCTACCAACTGTTTCCATTTCCCATCCCCCATATACTGTCAGTGGGAACCTTGGTAACATGAATAAATAAGAGGGCAGCCAATAGGAATACATATTCATTCCTAAACTGACCTTAACTGACCTGAAAAGTGTCAAATTGTATCAATTTTTGTTAGTGCGCACTAACTCCCGTTAGTGCGCACTAACTGGGAGTTAGTGCACACTAACTCCCGTTAGTGCGCACTAATCGGAAAAACGATTTTTAACGATTTTTCAACGAAATAATCGTGCCTAACACGTTTTTCTTCTCCTGCCACACGATTTCAATCGTTAAGACGATATGGCACACGATTCACATCCCTATAAATAGCAACTTTTGCACATACCGAAATGTGCACTCAAAACTGAAAATACGCATGTAATTTTGATGTTTATAAAATAGTGTGTATGTGAATATAAGATTTAATGCATATATGCTAATTTTACGCATGTAAATGTTTTGAAAATTCACACCATATGCAGTCCTTCCCTTCCAGGGAGATCATGCCCTCAAATGGGCCAAGTGCCTGCGCGATCTTGGCCTCTACCTGGCTTCTGCTTCACATCTTGATTGCAGCCTGCAGCTGACCTGACTGCAGGACATAGGGGCAGATCTTAAATCTACGCCCGATTTTATAACATGCATGCGCTGCCGTGCACATGTTATAAAATCCAGGTCGGTACGCGCAAGGAGTGCACACATGTGCACCTTGTGCGAGCCGAGCCCGAGGGGAGCCCCGATGACTTTCCCTGTTCCCTTCAAGGCCGCTCCGAAATCGGAGCGGCCTTTAAGGGAATTTTTTTCTGCCCCCCCCCCCCCCGGCTTCCCTTCCCTTCCCCTATCTAACCCACCCCCCATCCCTAACTAATCCCCCCCACCTTTGTCGAAAAAAGTTACTCCTGCCAGAGGCAAACATAACTTGCATGCCACTCCCCAGCCCGGGGGCTGCTTCGGATGCCTCGGCCACACCCCCGGAATGCCCCAGGCCAGCACCACACCCCAGGCCCTGCCCCCGGAATGCCCCGAATGCCACGCCACCCCCGACATGCCCCAACACGCCCCCCAAGCAAAGCCCCAGGACATACGTGCGTCCCGGGGCTTTGCGCGCACCAGCGGCTATGCAACATGGCGCACCGGCGTGCAAGTCCCCTGCACGCGTAAATCCGGCTGGATTTATGTGCGCAGAGCTTTTAAAATTTACCCCATAGTGTGTAAGTACTATGTGCATTCGTTTGCGACGAAATAGGAAATAGAGACGATATTTCCTACTTCGTCATGTTTCGGGGGGGCGACAAAACGATAAGAAAACTCATAAAATTTTGTGTGGTTTTCTTATCGTTTTCGGGGGGAGGGGAGAAGGGCACATTAAAAACAAACAAACCCCAAACCCACCCCAACCCTTCAAATTTAATTAATTGCAACCCCCCACCACAGCACATCCCACATAATAAACCCCATAGGTTTGGGAATGGAGGGCTTGACAGGCACATGGTGATAATCAGCACATTCCAGAACAGAGGCAGTGACTTCGTGCTCAAGTACTGCCCTGGAGATAAAAATATAAGAGTTGACGCTCTATCTTGTTCTTCCTCTCCGAGGACATACCTGAAAAACTGCAACACATCATTGACCCTGAGAAGGTCATATTGGCAGCTACCCAAGCTGTGCCCGCAGGAAAGACTATCGTACCCAAGAACCTCAGGAAGAAGTTATTGGCTTGGTCCACGACTCCAAACTTTCAGGACATCCTGGCCAACGTAGAACCTTGTCTAAACTTCAAAATTATTACATGGTGGCCCACCATGAAGGAAGACACATTCGCCTACGTCGCTTCTTGCACAAACTGCACTAAACAGAAGATACCGCCGGGTCATCCATGGGGTCTACTCCAACCCTTGCCAGTTCCAGAAGAACCATGGACACATAGCCACAGACTTCATAGTAGATTTACCATCCTCCGGAGGGAACAACATCATTTGGGTAACCGTTGACCGGTTCTCAAAGATGGCTCATTTTGTGGCTCTCCCAGGCTTACCTATAGCCATGGAACTCACCCAGATATTCATCAAGCACATCTTCCACCTGCATGGCCTACCTAAGCACATAGTCTACGATTGTGGAGACATTATGCAGTATCCACCTGTGGATTGTGGAGGGATGGTGCTATCTCTGGGCAGTAAGCATTTTTTGTAAGATATTGAACAAGAGTATTGAGGTGTTAAAGCTCTAGGCAGCATCAATGGTTGTAAGATATGGCTGCAGCTGGGTTGGTGGGATGCCCACAGCAAATGAGGTGTCACTACCGTAGGTTTGTGGTGGGGTTGACCATGACCCAGAGTGCACTGTGCAATTCTTGAAAACTGGCTGGTAGAGAATACCAAGTAGCATGGAATTCCTACATTGCATCGAGGGTGACAGTGGATAAGTTGACAAGACTTCAGCTTTGACGGCTGGGATTGGCTTGCGTATCACCCAAAATTGTTTTGGCATGCTTAAGGAGTGACACCAGCTCTTTTACAGAGCAAGATTTCAGTTCACTGCTGAGAAACTTTGTTGGTAATGAGAATTGAAGGATAATCTTAGGGGCAAGGCTTTGAGGGCCCTGTGTCCCCCAGTGCTGCTACATAGCTGTAGCTTAATACTATAGAGCCCTTGTGAAATTGGAGCATGGCTTTGACAGCCCTGTATCCACAACGGTGTTAACTGCAGTAGCAAGATCCTCTGTAGCATTTAGCAAATTTAAATTCAGCAGGTGAGAGCGTGGTCACATCCGGGGATTGAGATATTTTAATAATTGATGTTTTGTAACTTGAATGAATTTTAGTAATTGTTTTGTAATATAATAGTTGTATGCTATGATCTATGCCGTGGCCATGTCCATCCAATAAAGATCTTCTTTCAAATAATAGACTGACAGTGGTTTCTTACAAATATGACAGCATGGTGTTGTGGTTATGTATGTTTGGTGGATCCTTGGGTGCTGTGGGGATGACCATGCCCACGGGGAGGAGCCCCATGAGGAACCAGAGCACTGGGCTAGACTCGCATACACTCACACAAGCAGTTATTTTATTATACAGCTTTGTAGAAAGCCACCAGCAGTGGCAGCAGTGAAGCAGTTGGTAGTTGCAGTCTCAGGGACCTCGGCAGAGGGAGCCCTTCTCTCCTGGATGACGTCAGGGGTTCCGCAGCAGGTATTCCCCAAGGAGTTACTGTGGAAGAGATAGACTGATGATTAAGGTACTCACTGGATGTTAGCTGTAGGTTAGCGATTCCACCAGGAATAGTTGGAGGTACAGGCACCAAGGGAGGGAGAGCAGGCCCTCAAGGAGCGAATACTTGTTCCCTGTAAGGCACCTGAAAGAAAACAGAGGGCCCCCAAAGAGCAAGTACCAAAGTTAGTAATACCCCAAAGGGCAGAGAGGAAGGGCTTCCTGTGGGCAGCACGGAAGTGGCAGAGTAATAATTTTGAAGTTTAGACAAGGTTCTATGTTGGCCAGGATGTCCTGAAAGTTTGGAGTCGTGGGCCCAAGCCAATAACTTCTTCCTGAGGTTCTTGGGTACGATAGTCTTTCCTGTGGGCACAGCTTGGGTAGCTGCCAATAGGACCTTCTCAGGGTCAATGATGTGTTGCGGTTCTTCAGGTATGTCCTCAGAGAGGAAAGAATGAGAGTGTCAGCTCTGATATTTTTATCTCCAGGCGGCAGTACTTGAGCATGAAGTTTGAATCTGTTGAAAAACAGTGACCATCTCGCCTGTCTATGATTCAGGCACTGTGCGTGGTGGAGGTACTCCAGGTTCTTATGGTCTGTGAAGACTGTTATTTGATGTTGCGCACCCTCGAGCCAAGGGCGCCATTCCTCGAATGCCAATTTTATAGCTAGGAGTTTCTTATCTCCTATTCCGTAATTTTATCTACCAGGGAGAAATGACGGGAGAAGAATGAACATGGTTGTGGAACTCTTGAATCACCAGCCTGACTCAAAATGGCCCCTACGCCAACGTCTGAGGCATCGACCTCCACGATGAAAGGTTTGGAAGGGTCTGGATGTTGAAGGCATGGCTTACTAGAAAAGGCATCCTTTAATTTGTGGAATGCAGCTATTGCTTCTGGAGACCAATTAGCAGCATTAGCACCTTTCTTTGTCATAGCTGTAAGCGGTACTGTAAGTGAAGAGTAGTTCTTAATAAAGGTCCTGTAGTAGTTGGTAAAGCGTAAAAAGCATCTGAGAGCTTTCAATCCAGTGGGTTGTGCCCAGTTCTTGATACTCTCCAGCTTCTGAGGGTCCATTTGGAAGCCTTGCTTTGAGACGATGTAGCCTAGGAAAGGCACTGACTCTTTATGAAACTCACATTTAGATAGCTTGGCATAAAGATGGTTCTCTCGGAGTTTTTGAAGTACTCTCTTGACATCCTCTTGATGAGTGGTGATATCTTGTGAGAATATCAATATGTCATCCAAATAAATGACGACACATTTGTAGAGGAGATCCCGGAAAATGCCATTCATGAGATTTTGAAAGTCAGCTGGGGCATTGCACAATCCGAATGGCATCACTAAATATTCAAAGCGACTGTCCCGAGTGTTGAAGGCTGTCTTCCACTTATCACCAGCTCGAATGCGGAGTAAGTTGTAAGCTCCCTTCCGATCCAGTTTGGTAAATATTTGAACTCCTTGTAACCTGTCAAAGAGTTCTGCAATCAAAAGCAATGGGTATCAATCTTTGATTATTTTGTTGAGGCCCCTGTAATCTATGCATGCACCTGCAGGGGACTTGGATGGTCGTATAGAGCCCATTTGGAGATTCTCCTGAATGTATTCAGACATGGCCTTGTTTTCTGCCATGGACAGGGGGTACACTCTACCCTTGGGTGGCTCCGTATTAGGCTTGAGATTAATAACACAGTCATAAGGTCTGTGAGGCGGCAGTATATCCGCAGCTTCTTTGGAGAAGACATCTTGAAAAGATGCATATTGAGGCGGCAACCCCAGCATCACTGGGTTAGTAGGCATACAGGGTAACGGAGATACCTCCTTCAGGCATTTATCATGGCAGTCTGGATCCCATCTTGACAGTTCTAATATAGCCCAGTCAAATTGAGGCATATGCTGCTGCAGCCAAGGCAATCCCAGCACTATGGGGTACATAACCTTCTCTAAAACAAAGAAGGAGAATGGAGTGTGCTGATCCGCGGACACACTGGTTCGTGCATAACGTTACTTCACCCAGTAAGGGCTCTCCATGAATAGATGAAAGAAGTAGTGGAGTCTTCAAAGTAGAAGTAGGAATCCTTAAATGCTCCACTAGTCGATGTAGAATAAAATTACCTCCTGCCCCGGAGTCCACAAGGGCAAGAGTCTGATATTCTAAAGGCCCACAGATCAAGGATACCGGAAGAGAGAGTGGAGGAGAAGGAGTGGTAAGACCTAAAGAATCCTCATGCAGAACTTAGGTCTGCCAGTTTCCCGGATATATAGGGCAAACTTGGACAGCATGACCGGTTTGTCCATAGTACATACACAGCCCTAACTTTTTCCACTTTCTTCTCTCCTTTGAGGTCAGATAGCTGCAGCCTAGCTGCATCGGTTCTTCTTCGCTGGCTTCTGGGACTGGAGGGACAGGCCTGGGAGTAGACTTGACTTGTACTTCACTCAGGAAGGGTCTCCTGGGAGTCTTGGTCTCCTGCACCTTGTCACGAAGTCGGCGATCAATCCTTGTTGCTAATTTCACTAGTTCAACCAAGGTCTCAGGCATCTCGTGGACAGCGAGTTCGTCTTTAAGACTAGAGTTCAGTCCATCAAAGAAAAGAGTTTTCAGGCATCTCGGGTCCCAGGATAATTCAGATGCCAGTGTCTTGAATTCGATAGCAAAGTCAGCTAACGGTTTGTTCCCTTGCTTCAGGGTAACCAAAGAAGATCCGGTAATGGTATACCGGGCAGGGTCATCAAAGACTGACTTAAACAAGTCAAGGAATCCTTCAAGATCATGAAGGATCAGATCCTCATGCTCCCATAGCAAAGAGGCCCAAGACAATGCTCGTCAGTCTAGATACTGGTGTGCAGCAAGAGCCACAGGACTAGACTGAGAATTGATTTGGGAGCTGTGACTATCCAGATACATGTTTACTGCGATGTTTTTTGGAAACTCCTATTTGAATTTGTCAGTGTGTTTACAATTAAGCCCCTGAGGCAGCCACTATTTGTGGCGAAACTCAGCCAGAGTCAAGCAGTTTTTAACGAGTTTCATACGTCTCCACCATTCAAGAATTGGAAAAGAGTTCTTTGTGGCATCCACTCTTTTGTTGTTTCCTTACGGCTCTTTTGGATCACCTACCTTGCTGATGGTTGGGTTTATGCCAGAGAGGGAAGATGGATAAAAAAATATGGGGAAAATCCTTAGGAATTAAAACTCCTAGCAATGTAGCCTCTAGCATCTGGTTCCACTTAGGCTAGAATCTCAAAAAGAAGCAGGAGGTAACTTCCAGACCAAGCATAGATAAAGATCTACATATTCCATTTCTCATGTGCCCAGTGTCATAAATGCCTGCGACACCAATAACAGCAGTTCCTCTGCTTATAAAGCTGAACCATCACAAATGCAGTGTATTCATACATTTTATTCTCACCAGTTCAACAAAAAGTATTTCAGCCTGACCAGTCTAGAAGATTAATTCACTAGTCTACAAGTATTACAGATACAGATGATTAACAATCAGATCTTTGTTTTTAAATACAACTGAAGTGGTGCCAGTAAATTTTTGGATAAAATTCTAAATATATGTTTTTATGTTCAAAGCACCATCTGTTGTCATGTAATAATAATAACTCATTGATAGTACAGAGTTAAGAAAAAAAATTACACCAAGGAAGCTTTTTTGTTGTAGTTCTCTATCCCCATGAATCTTCTCAACAGTGTGACTGGAAAAATAAAAAGATGAATTCAAATATGATTAACCCAGCTGAAAAGATGAAGGAATTTAATTCAGACTACCTTTGTCAGACAAAAATGGAATCTTAAAAGATGGCAGGAAGGCATTTTAAGAGAATTTCAGATAGCATAATTCATTTCCACTGTAGTTTAATACAGCATACGTCAGCTTCATTCTGTTTTTGGAAATAACTCAAACACCATCCTAAGATAAGGGACTGGATTTTGCTGTTATTTATATGGTTTCATAGTTTTGTGTATTGACATTAGAGTGTTCACATACTAAACTTTGAACTTTTGACATTGATTCTCAAACAGGCTGTAGGAATACATTATGCTCAGCCGAATGCACTGGTTAACCCGTAGTTGCATGCGCATTTTGTATTATAAGGGAATTAACATATCCAAAACATATGTCCAACTCTCTGCGAAGCTTATAGCAATCATCACATGCAAATGCATAAGGCTATTAGATATTCTCTCTGATTCAAAAAAAATGTGCACCCGACACGCACATTTTTACCCTCCGAAATTAATGCCTGCCTGGAGTAGGCATTAATTTTTGAGCAGCCCAAAGAAGTGTACAGAAAAGCAGAAAATACTGCTTTTCTGTACTTCCTCTGACAATATCTTGGTGATATTAAGTCGGAGAAACAAAAAGGAAGACAACCTTTTAAAAAAAAATGTGCTGGCAGTCAGGTTAGGAAAAGGGATGCTCAATTAATGAGTTTCCATTTTCCTAAAATGGACTCTCGTAAAATTGAGCATTCATTTTCCTAACCGGCTGCTAGCCACCTCTCCTGGGTACCCACTGCTGAGGAGGTGCTAGGAGTGCACAATTTCCCCTAGCACCCCCATTTTACTGTGGCAGCTAATTTAAATATAAAATCGTGTGGCCCGGTGAGCACCCATTTTCCCCACACCAATATTGCATCGGCCTGTAAGTGTGTGTCAGGATTCACATTAATATCCCAGAAAGCATAATAAGTTGGTCACAAGATGAAACCCCATGGTGTTCACTCAACCAAGAAATTCAGACAAGGCAGGGAAGGTGATAAGAGGATACTTTTCAAGTTATAAATAGGGATTCAGGTTATTATTTAGTTATTGGCAATGTAGGTGTAAATCAGTTATTTACACTTTCGGATAATAGGGGGGGGGGGGGTCAGGAGGCTCAGCAGGGGTCCTGGAGCGATCTCCTGCCCTCGGGCCTCCTGATCCCCTGTGACATAGTAGGTCAGAGGCTATCGGCACCATTTTGAGCGAGGCAGGCCAGACAGCCCGACAGCAGGGAGGAGAAATCCCTCGCAGGACCCCGCTGGACCACCAGGGATGTTAGGAAGTCTTGGGGAGGGATCGGAATGGTGGTGGTGGTGGGGGGGGGGGGGGGTTTGAATTATACTAAGTTTTAATGCTTGGGGTGGTTTTTTATTTAAAAAAATAAAATGTGCTCCTCCCCCCATACAAACCCGAAAAACAAATTTTTCTCGGAGTTCGGGGAAAATCTGTTTCGGGGGGGCGGGGCCCATGAACCATGACAAATTAGGCAATTTCTTTGAAATTGCCTAATTCGTCATAAACAAATGCACATATCTACCAAATACTAAATGAAGGATCCAGGGTAGGCAAAGGAAGAGCAAGAGAGTACTAGGGAGATTTTATTTATTTTTTTCTTCAGGGTGTTTTATCAGGGTTTATCAGTTAAAACCTAAAATTAGAAGCCCTAATTAAAAAAATAAGTTGCATAACGTTTACAGCATAGTTTTTGAAAAATATTGTATTTTGATTAGGCTGTTGAATTCATTTTATTTTCCGGTGGTCTTATAGCTTTGTTTTTTCTCAGAAGCAGGTCTTCAATGACAAGGTTTCAGAACCATTGCAGTGCAAATTCTCAGGAAGATGCCGGAGGAGTGGATATGCTTAGTAGGGGATGAGTTTTCATTTGAAACCAAACTGAAGTGAAAGAAAAACAATTACAATTGTGTTTGCATTTTTGTTTTGTTTAAATAAAGTATCCTGGACTCTTCTACTCAACTCCTTCAACCCCCCCCCCCCCCCCCCCATCCAGTGCATACCCCATCCCCCCATCCAGTGCATACCCCCCAGGTATCTTCCCAATCAGCTCTGAACGGGGCAGGAATAATCCCAAATAGCTCCTGCCTTGTCACTGCTGCTGGTGCCATTTCACCGAGAAGCTGTTTTTCTAGCTTTTTACAGTACAAAACTTGAAGACTGTGGTACAGAACAAAGTGCCATGTTCATGGAAATGGAGATGAGATATGAAAGGAAGTAGATACATGAGAGAGATGGACTGTGTCCAGGTCGTTTATAATAAACAACAGTGTCCATTTGAATTACTCCATATATTGAGAAAGAAGTACATGCACAATGGGATCTCAACCTTTAGACAAGGTTTTGTGACATATCATCTTATTATACTCGCCTGCAAGGATGCAGCAATGAAGTTGCCTAGTCTGATATTCGGCGGCCAGCAAGTGGGTAACTTAATAAATTATCTGGATAATTTCATCGGGATATTCAACCCAGCCAGTCGTGCCCACGTTATTTTATTCCCACCGTACCTCCATCCCCGCCTTTTTCTATTGTGGGTACGTTTTGTGCTGACAATGATTTTCCCAGGCAAAGTTAGGGGGTGATTTAAACTGTATTTATATTGCACCTTTCATGACTGGTTATCCACCTCAAATCAGATTACTTTCAAGTACGGGAGGTAGGTCCCTGTCCCCAGGGGGCTTGTCATCTATTCTGCATCTATGGGAATGATGCTTCGTAAACTGGGTCTAAAGTTTGTGCCTGAAGCAATGGAAGGTGAAGTAACTTGCCCGAGGGTCACAAGGAGCAGCAGCCGCAGCAGGATGTGTGACCCTGGTTTGCAGCCTGCTGCTCTAGTAGTCACTTGGCTACTACTCCATAAAGGCATGTCTGGCTAATTCTCAAAGTTAGCAAGACAAATCTTTTGAATTTTGACTTCCATGTGTTCATATACTAATGATGTAATCATGAAGCAGGCAATTTTCAAAGGTAAATATTCACCTTTTATCTGGTAAACATTTACTAGTGCAAGCAGTATAAATAGCAGGTGAAAAGTACATAGACACTTTTATCATGTGTACTTTGCACCTGCTAATTTTTCAACAGCAAAAACAAGTGGTGTGCATGATAAAACCATGGGCACAATTTACTGCTCAAGCTGTTTGAAAATTGTGCCCTGTTTTTTGTGTGCCTGCTGTTGCAGTTGGACACTGCTGGAGAGATAGTGGACCATGGGCCGACCTACTCAGGAGGCAGAGTAGGCCGGGAGGCGGAGCCACAAGCCGGAGGAGTTCACCCAGGAACCAGAGACCCCCCAGGAGGAGCCCGTAGGGTCCCGGGTCCTTGGAAGTGAGACAGAAAGTCCAGAGGCTGAGAGAGGCGTAGACCGGGACCAGAGTGAGGAGAAAGGAAAGGAAGTCCAAGGTACCCGGAAGGCAGGGGACCGGCTGCACAGGGCCGAGGGCCGGCTGAAGGCAGGGCAGCGGGCGGCAGCGGAGTCTGTAGCAAACCGGGGTCTGAAGCAGGCTGTAGGCTGAAGCGGAGTTGGTAGCAAACCGGGGTCTGAAGCAGGCTATAGGCTGAAGCGAAGTCTGTAGCAAACCGGAGTCTGAAGCAGGCTGTAGGCTGAAGCGGAGTCGGTAGCAAACCGGAGTCTGAAGCAGGCTGTAGGCTGAAGCGGAGTCGGTAGCAAACCGGAGTCTGAAGCAGGCTGTAGGCTGAAGCGGAGTCGGTAGCAAACCGGAGTCTGAAGCAGGCTGTAGGCTGAAGCGGAGTCGGTAGCAAACCGGAGTCTGAAGCAGGCTGTAGGCTGAAGGAGAGTCCGGGGTCTGAAGCAGGCTGTAGGCTGAAGCGGAGTCTGTAGCAAACCGGAGTCTGAAGCAGGCTGTAGGCTGAAGCGGAGTCTGTAGCAAACCGGAGGCTGAAGCAGGCTATAGGCTGAAGCGGAGTCGGTAGCAAACCGGAGTCTGAAGCAGGCTGTAGGCTGAAGCGGAGTCTGTAGCAAACCGGGGTCTGAAGCAGGCTGTAGGCTGAAGCGGTGTCTGAAGCAGGCCGGGGTCAGAGGCTGGCTGCAGGCTGAAGCGGAGTCTGAGACAAACCGGAGTCGGAGGCAGGCAGCAGGCAGAAGCGGAGTCGGAGGCAAACCGGAGTCAGAGGCAGGCAGAAGCGGAGTCGGAGGAAAACCGGAGTCAGAGGCAGGCAGCAGGCAGCAGGCAGCAGGCAGAAGCGGAGTCAGAGGCAAACCGGAGTCAGAAGCAGGCAACGTGAAGATCACCAGGAACGCAACTAAGAACAACTATGGAGTTGTGAACCTCGTTGCAAGGCGATGAGAGAGAGTTTGAGCGCCGGTTATATCGGGACTTGGGCGTGACGTCAGCAGCGCAGGCGGGACAAGGCTTCCGGGAGCTGGGCACTCAAGAGGGACGTCCTCGCGCGAGGCTGACTAGAAGCAGGCACGTGGCGGCCGCCACGTGGAGAGAGAGAAGCCCCTGGGGCCCGGAGCGGGCGGAACGCGGTGATCCCTACAGCGGAGGTAGGCGGGCTTGGACCCTAACAGAAGGGAAGCGGTTGGGACCGCAACACCTGCAGATCTTCTCTCAAGCATTGAAATTTAGCATGAGTTTTTATCTGTACTAAATTGGTAACAATTAGACAGCTACTTAAAGGTGAATTTTAATAGCCTGATGCAGATATTAAATAGGGATGAACAAACATTTTGGGCTTGTGCGCACTGTGGATTTTAAAAGCCGCCAAGACACTCGTTTAGCTCCCGGAGCACACACATCTTGAATGTTTTCAAAACAGGGTGGGGTGTGGGCCTGGTCTGGGTGGGGCATGGGCATTTCTGGGTGTGAACCTGAGATGTGCGGGTAAATACTTATACGATCCGCCATGTGACTTTACTTCTGCTATGGATGATGTGCAAGTTAAAAAAAATAGCCAGATCTGAGGGGTTTTAAGGGTCGGGGCTGACTGGTGGGAGTGAATGCTATTAAACTAGGGGGGTTTGGAGGATTTCTTTCTTTACTGTGTGAACTGGGGATGAACTCAAAATTGAGAATAGCATCAGTGCATACCCTTTTTAAAATTCCCTGATTTATGTGGTAGAAGCACATTTTTTGCGCACTTATGTGCGCGCTCACTTAAAATTTGGCACACATGTTCATGCAGTCAGACTATTTTATAATTTATGTGCATATACGTGTGTAAGTTATAAAATAGCTGCACCCCTGGTTGCGGGCTGACGCACATTCGCACATGGGTGCTTGTGTGCCGTTTTGAAAGTTGCCTTTCTGTATGCATGCTAAATGACAGTGGCCCCTTGTGACTTAACTCCTATGATTTTTTTTTTTAAACCATTAGGTCACTTTTCAAAAACCACCCAATGGGTAAGATAGCCAAGTAATTTTACCAACCTCATTTACCAACCGCCATTTTGTGCAAAATGGCGGCGCAAAATGGCGCCGGCTGTAGCCAACACGATTCGACTGCAGGAGGTCATTCCGGACCCCCGCTGGACTTTTGGCAAGTCTTGTGGGGGTCAGGAGGCCCCCCCCAAGCTGGCCAAAAGTCCCTGGGGGTCCAGCGGGGGTCCGGGAGCGATCTCCTGCCGCGAATTGTTTTTCCGTACGGAAAAACCAAAGGTAGCGCCGGCGCCATTTCTACAAGCACGGAGGTCCGAGAGTGGAAGATCACAGCGGGACCCTTCCTCTGGACCCCAGGTAATTTAAGGTATTTGGGGGGGTTCGGGAGGGTGGGGGATTTATTTTAAAGGGTTGGGGTGGGTTTTAGGGTTTTTTAGTGTGCGGTTTTCCCGCCCTCCCACCCAATTGGACCCCAGGTAATTTAAGGCATTTTGGGGGGGGGGGGTTCGGGAGGGTGGGGGATTTATTTTAAAGGGTCGGGGTGGGTTTTAGGGATGTTTTAGTGTGCCGGTTTTTGATTTTCACGATTTTCACGATTTTAACGATATTTAAAAAACCCAAACGGCGACGATCCGATTCCCTCCCCTCCCAGCCGAAATCGATCGTTAAGACGATTGATCACACGATTCACATCTACATTCTGATTATTAGTAATCACAAATCAGCTTGCCTTGGTCTCCATTAGGGGGTAAGCTGCCTGAGGGACTTACAACTGTGCTGCATTGTGATGTAAAAGTACCTTTACTATTCAGCATTACAAAGAAAAACCTTCCCAGTACCCAGAAAGCACAGAGCTTCAACATGTGGCTGAGGCAAACCAGAGCAGGTGAAGAAAGAAATAGATCTTTCTGTGGTTCCTTGGGGCCAGGCAGATCTTCTGTGGCTTCTTGGCACTAGATATGGAGGGAGGTAGGCCTTTCAGGGGCTCCTAATTAGAGATGTGAATCAGAACCGGAATCTGATCTGTTCTGGTTCCGATCCAAATATTTAAATTTTATTGCCCAGCCCGATTTGAGTTTTGATTATTGGCTGCGCCCAATCCGATAATCAAAAAACCCTCCCCCACCCTCCCAAACCCCCAAAAGGTTTT